>NC_057687.1:11355804-11418304 GCF_014466175.1 Vespula pensylvanica | reverse complement strand
ATAAATAAACGTTCGCTCGTAGATCAGGTGAAAATTTCCGAACGAAATCTCGACCAACGAAGATGTTATTTTCGCGGATACCGTGCCGCATTGTCCGGCCTATAGTTTATTTTGCACGCAATTTCCTCGTTTCCTTCGACACACCTGTTGATTCCATAAGTACACGTCGCGTCTGAATTTTTATTCCGCCATTAGAACCTTTGTCGTCGATAGATAAAAAACGATAACGTGAGGAAAATTCAAGTGGTGTAGTTAAAACGTCAAGACGATGACGCGCATACATAATTTAAAGTTGATTTACACAATTTACGGGCGAGTTAACGTTCGATTCGTTAAGATATGACGTGGAAGAGGAAGAAGGGAATTTATTTCGGTGCATTTCTCAAAGCTAATTTATGATACCATCGATAACAGAACGTTTGTAAAACCGCATGAAATATGCAGCCATCGGTCCGGTGGTAAAGTACTCGCGTTACGTAATTTAGTTTATAATAGATCGCAAATAATATCGATTTTCAGGCTTCACTACGCGGAGGTTACCGCATACGGAGAGACCGAAAGACTAAGATAAACATTTTAATTGATCGCTTTTAATGAATCTTCCTTCCACTCGGTCGCTCGTTCAACGAAGATGTATCAACCGCGATACGACCGTATCTTACACGAGAAGAAAGATCGGCTCGATAAAACGTATCTTTAGCATGCTCGAACATTTCCTTACACTGTCATTTTGTATATTTTTTTTTTTTAGATATAATTTATACGCTTTTGAACACGCGCATATGATATCTCACAATGACTACATTAAAATTAATTAATTAATGAATATAATAACTCGTCGATAATCGTCTTAAAAAATTATAATCGAACTTTCTGTCCACGACGTGTTGGCTATCAAAGGAACTTGAATATTTTTACTCACTATTTACGAAACTTTTCGACGATAGATTCAACGTACTCGTCCAAGTCTTGTAGATCGAAATTTAGAAAGGTTGATCGCCGAATAGATTACATAAACGAGTTAGATCGAAATCCCTGTGCCTTGAAATTACTTGTAAATCGAAATGACGAAATCGCTGAAAAAAGAATGAAGGAAATCGTTATTATTACAATCGTTATGACAAATAAACGTTAGAAATTTTCAATGAAATATATCCATCGAAGGCTATGTCGATCCTTAAATTATATTTTTCGAAACTGAAATCGATTTAAACGAATGAGAGAAATAGATAAAATAGTACGTATTAATATCAGTATACCTATACTCGTATGAAGCCAAACGATGCTCTTGCCAACAGATATCGTATTACACTGAGAATGGATATTCCCTTTGGTCCACTGTAAAGTCGAACGCTCGACAATGTTTTGTTTACGTTTTCGCACGAGAACGAATTTCCTGGAAAATACGTAACCACAATAACAGTCGATAGTTCGCGTTCGTATTAACAACTAACTTCTTACGATAAAGAAACGTTGAATATCTCTAAAGGTAAACATACTTGGGGATATATCGTTTAAAAGAAGATCAACGAAAAATAAATCAAATGAAATATTCAAACTCAAACAAGGTGATCGGGAGTTATCGGGATCTACGTAGACGTACAGGCGGTTCGTTTCGAAAAATAAAATATATTCCAGCGAGATAATATTTTACACAGCGCGAGAACGATTATATTCAAATCGATCATTCCCCTGTTCTTCGTCGATGGCACGTAAGTACGTATACATATTTTACGTAGCAGATCGTTTATCGTTCGCATTAAATATTATTTCTCCGACAAAGAGATGTATTTTGGAATTAAGATAATTCTTAATATTTCCAAAAAGAACAAAAGGAAAAGGGAGAGGAGAGATATAAACGAAACAAAACCAAAAAAAAAAAAATCCTCTCGCATGCGTTCGTGTCGAGTCACGAAAGGTACACAGTTATCCGATCTCGAATAAAAATGTATTCCGAATAAAATGTCGGAAGTGTTTACTTGAAACAAGAAAAAAAAAAGAAAAAAGAAAGAAAGAACGAAAGAAAGAAAGAAAGAAAGAACGAAAAATGATCGATTACATATGAAACGACTCTAACACAATAAGACTAATAAATGCAAAAGAAATAAAGAAGGTAAGTACGTTCGCTCGCACACCTGGCAACAAGAAGACATTCGCCCGGATGTTACCTTCGCGGCGTGTAACATCGGCAAAACGAAGAGGAAAAGATCTCTCAGAGATGGAGAGAAGGAAAGGAGAGAAATTCAGACGAGACGGAGACGGTGTGATACGGTGTACGAGGTGCACGAGGGTAAGGAGGAAGGAGAGATAGGAGAATGTAGGTGGTTTCGTGCAAGATAGAGAAAGAAGGAGAGAGAGAGAGAGAGAGAGAAAGAGAAAAGATAGAAGTACTCGCAAAGAGTAAGAAGCGCATTATGCGCAGCCGAGGTGCAGGTTGCAGGCTTACTTTTGTTTGAACACGCAGGTCCCTCCTTCTTTCTATCCTCCTCCATCTTTCGTTTTCTCTCTCTCTCTCTCTCTCTCTCTTTATCTATCTCTCTCTCTCTCTCTTTCTTTTTTTTCCTCCAGCTATCTTTCTCTCGCTTTCTATCTTGCTGCCGCATGCTTATGCGTATCTCTCCGGCGTAGCCCGCGAGTTGAGGCACTGTTTTACGTGTGCGCTGTGTACCCCGAGGGGCACGTGGAATTTATGCGTGTGCGTGTACCCGTGTACGTGCTGAAATTTATACAGGCGTTCCACGGGAGATGCTCTCGTAACAGAATGAGAGAGAGAGAGAGAGAGAGAGAGAGAGAGAGAGAAAGAGAGAGGAATGGAAGAATAGCATCGCTTTCAAAGCAGAGAAAGAGAGAAAGAAAGGATGGTGGCTCCCCGATCGACTTCTTTTTTTTTTCTTTTTTGAAGCTTCCTTCCTCGCCTCGGGATCGGAGAAGTGCCGGAGAACAGAGAAATCGAATCACGGTGGTATAGAAGTCCCGAACGAGTAACGGCTTCGTCGGCTCGTGAATCTATAATCACACGACAGAATTTTCAAGCTGTCGACCTAAGGCACGCGTTTTTACCTCTGCTCTTTAAAGATCGCTGAATATAAACCGACTCGTTCGATTCACGCGTATAATAACCCTTATTAGACAGTTAAAAGGTTTATTACGAAGAGGACGATCGTTTCGTCGTATAACTTTCCAAAGGAGCTAACAAATTCGAATGAAAATATAATAATAATATGTACAACGCGCGTGCACGTGTAAATGGACGAATTAAAGGTGATATTATAATTCATAAATAAAAAATTTAATATACCAAGGAAAAATGTAAAAGTGAATCCTTCTAGATTGAACATTCTCTTGGGTGTGCCTTTATCGAGAGAGAGAGAGAGAGAGAGAGAGAGAGAAAGAGAGAGACAGGAGATGCATTTACTCGGGTGCGTGCAACTCCGTAGCTCGATGCACTTACGCGATGCAGGTACACGTAATTGCGCGCATAATTTAAGGGCGCGCCGCGGCACGGATATATGACTCTTGAAACGCTTTGCTCGCGCGCACGTTGCCTCGAGAGAGTACATACAAGAAGACTCAGGAGAAAGAAGGAGGTAGTTGAAAAGAAGAGAACGAGATAGGCCGAGAGAAACCGGCACTTTAAGAAAACCGATCCTTCCATTCATCAAGCGACGATTAAATTGATAGCTCGGCACCACGCGAGCAGCACCATGCTCGAGCTGTAAGAAACTCGAGTTCGTTTGCCTCCGACTTTGCGAATCTTCTTTCCTCTCTCTCCCTCTCGTTTCTTCAAAGGCGAAAGAGAAAGCTCATTGTTCAAAGAGATACGACGCCCAATGTGTCGCTTTAGTGTTTTTTAAAATCTACGGAATAAATGAGACTTCTCAAGGAATATTATGATCGTTAAAGATCTCAATATGTCCGATACGTCTCTTAAAGTTCTCGAACGGTCGTCGAGTTGGCAAAAAGTTTGACATCATTGCTAATGCGGTGATTTCGAGGCGACTGTATTTCGTCGAGCTAATGAAGCGAACGAGGATGCTATAAAGAAAGACAGACAGACAGACAGACAGACAGAGAGAGAGAGAAAGAGGCGATTCCTTTTCTCTCGCACGCCGGACACGAGGCGTTGCCTTAATTTAGAAACAATTAAGGCAACGATACTGCATGCAAATATACCCGCTCCTACCCGTTGGGTTAACCTCTTAATAGCTCGCGCTACTCTCAATTTACGAACGATTAAACTTCCAGTACACACGACCGAGCCCCCCTGAAGATGTGCGCGCGAGCGTTTCATCCGAGATGCTGTGTTAGGCAACATCCACTTTAATGAGTATATACATTTTACGTTGGAAGTTAAATAATCGCGTCGCTTAGGACCTCCGGCGTTTTCGATCTTTCTCCTCCTCCTTCTCCTCCTCCTCCTCCTCCTCCTCCTCCTCCTCTTCTTCTTCCACCACCTCCTTCTCCTCCACCACCTCTTTCTCCTTCTTCTTCTCCTCCTCGTTGTCGTCGTAGGTCTTCTCTCGAGATGCTTGAATTTGCAAACTAGACTGAGCACGTCGTCGTCGGTAAGGCCCCTAGATCTTCTTCAGCCGCTCTCAAATATTTATTTCTCCCCCTTCCCCTCCCTCCTCACCTCCTCTTCTATTCCCCACGATGAAGAAGATTGTCGGAGAAGTTTAAACGAAATTTACCATCTATCTCGGTTGAGCATTAGCGGTTTTTCCTGAGAACAAGAAGAGAAAAAATAGAGAAAGACGTAAAAGAAAAAAGAAAAAATAATATAATCTTCCAAACGTACCGAAAGTGCCGGAAGAAGCGTATTTGGGGAGAATCGAAAACTGTTCTACTTCTTCATCTTCTCGCGGCGAAACGAACTTTGAACTATTTTCAAGCTCGTTGACAGGAGTATCTCAACGTTTGTTTTTTATCGTTCGTCAACGTCCAGAATTTTCGTCAGAAAACTCGACGTCGAACGTGTCTCCACGAGAAGCAGATGATGAGGAAGAAGAAGAAGAAGAAGAAGAAGAAGAAGAAGAAAAAGAAAAAGGCCCCGTTAAAAAGGATAGGGGGCCCGAAAACCACTTAGGATCAATTAGCGTACGAGACCAAGGGGTATACGAAAAAAGGATGGAATCTGAGAAAAAGTTAAGAGAGTAACAGAGAGAGAGAGAGAGAGAGAGAGAGAGAGAGAGAGAGAGAAGAAAGAGAGAGAGAGGAGGGGCGGAGTCGTGCAAGGCTGCTCAGGCCCATGAATGAAGACGTCATCGCCCGTAGTTTTGATTGGACGAGCGAAGAGCGCCTGGAATACGAGACGTTGACGAGTGAAAAGGGACCTGGACGAGTCGACGAGAGCTACGCCGTGGGTCCATGAAGGAAAGAGAAACGAGAGAAAGAGAAAGAGAGAGAGAGAGAGAGGAGAAAAGCCGTAATAAATACATGGGAGGTATAATGGGACGAAACCTGATAGCTGGTTCTCCACGTCTATGGTGTCGCGTGGCGTGTCAATGTAATACTCACCAATGGAAAGTCGAAAACCCATAATCATTGAAAGTTCTCGGTTTTTAGAAACAATCTCTTGTTTTCCAGTTTCTTCGGAGTATGGCGAACGTCACACTCGTTGATCTTTCTTCCATTCGTTCTAAATTTCCTTCGTTGTCTCATTATCTTATCAACATGTTTTATCTGGAAATTCAAATAAGTATATGCGTGCGTTCGTGTAGGTGTGTTAATTATTAATTTACGTATAATAACTAGATATTTAAGAGAATAATATCAGTGACATAGGTGTAGGTACGTCGTCGACTTTAAAAAAATTTTCAAATGAATTACTGCGAAGAGATCGGATTAATAGAGCTTCTCTCTTTTATAAAAGTACCCGTAGGTACGAGTATTTCGCGTGAGCACAGTTACAAGATGCAAATTTACAGGGTGACTCTCGATGAAAAGAGAACGAAAGAGGGAGAGAGAGAGAGAGAGAGAGAGAGAGAGAGAGAAAGTTCCGTGCAAAAGCAGACAGCGTGAGAGAGAGAGAGAGAGAGAGAGAGAGAGAGAGAGAGAGAGAGAGAGAGAGAGGTTGGGGGATGCAGGGCCTCTTCGTTTACGCGCGTTTGAAGCCCGGTCTCCTCTCGCAGGGCCATTGAAGAGCGTCTCTTGAAACGAGCTGAAGCTTCGTACCCAAGGTGAACGGCACCGTCTCGAGAGTCGATGACACAATATCGGCGGACTAGAAGAGGACATTTTCTGAGGGTCCGATCGATGAATCGTGCCGAAAGCGCGGCTGGCGAGTATTCTCAAAGAAATAAAGATCGGCACTTTGGGATACGATATCGCGCATAGCTTATCGAAAATATTTATATCAATTCTCTACATAGAAATATATATGTATATATATATATATATATATGTTTATGAATATAAAGAAAATAAATCAACTCGAGCGTATAGGGTTGTATCCTGAAAAATGTATTCCTATGGGATCGGACGCGACCCGATCGAGACTATTTTCCTTTCAAACCTCGATGATAGAGTGGCGAGAACGCAGAGAAAGATCTCTCATGAATATTTATGCACGTTCACCGCCGTGGTCCATCGGTCCGCGATCGCTTTGATTAACTTCGATCCGATGCGTCGAAAGAAAATCCTACGTTCGATCGTAGACGCGTTCATACGTATGTATGTACGTACGTACGTACGTATGCATGCATGCGTGCATCTATCTATGTACGTATGTACGTATCTAGGTAACCATGTATGCGTCTGGGTTGCGTATAGGCGTCGTAACACCGACGCTTTTCCTTGGCACTCGAGGCGCGGCGAATCGTCGTGTACGGACAACCCGGTGTAAAAAAGGCTCTGTCATGAATATCTTCCTTCAAGGATGACTTATACTCGCAAATGCGCGTGTATGCCTTATTGCCTCGAAAACAGTCCTCGTCTGTTCTACGCTCGCTAAAGAGCATACAATCGATAATGCATCTGGATAGAATCAATCTCGAACAGAGAAGAAAGACCAAGACGTTCGACATTAGAAGAAAACTCATCGTACGTCCTCGAACGTACATTATTAACTATTTCGTTTCAATGACGGCCTTGTCCCAGCTTCGAAAGCATAATTAAAAGGTAAGCCTTCGAACGATTTCAAAAGTCCCGATTTCACTTGCTAACTCTTATGCCGTGCTTTCTCCTCGTATCGGTATAACCGATAAATAATTCTTTGAAGTCGACGAAAGAGAAAGAAATTCGGGAGGAACGTTTATCGGGGATCTATTTCATTGTGTTCGTTTTTCCTCGATATCGAGGTTAACGCAACCCAGAAATGCGTCGAAGATACGCGTATACGTTAAGCGCGTATTTTCTCCGACGCCCGTATTTTCCTCCGACTATACCCCCTTCCTCCTCCACGGCGTATATTCTCCCACCCAAGACCACCGTGAAAATAGTCGACGGTAAATTTAGATTTATAGAGGGATATCCGGGCGGGTGTTGGGTTTCAATTAAATATGATCGATGAAGAGACCCTTCTGGTCGACCGATGGAACTCTCGCTCTACTCGATTCCCCAGGGATCCGGGGCCGACATTAGCCTGCGAGTTGATCCGGGACGAGGAAAGAAGGATCGAATCCGAAACGATAAATATTTTCGCGAGCTCGTGATTCGTTCGGTCTTTATTTGTTTGTACGTGCATGCATAGGTACATACAACGCGTCGGCACGCTTTTTTTCACGCGGCTCGTATGTATCTCTCTCTCTCTCTCTCTCTCTACGTTCTACCATTTCCCCATGTTATCCTACGTTATCCTCGGTGAGACTATCGATATTATTTAAGGTGGCTTATAGCATGCACGGATAGCTCCGTCGAAGAGCGCCATTGTGTTTTGATTAGTTGCTGTCTGATTTAAAGCACCACTTCGCAACACCTGTTCCGATATTCAAGTACTACAAGCGGGATACGTGCACAACAAACTACTACACATTCCTTTCTCCTTTCTGAGAAATCATAAGCGTCATAAATCTACGCTCTGTATATGTGTCTTTAACCGCGGAGAAACCGGGTATATACGTCCTTTGTCTTGATTACGTGTAAAAATTCGATCCTGCGTCGTACATATTTATGTCTATATATATATCTTGTGCGTTCGTTTTTACGTTTGCCGTAAATAAAATTCTTTCTCTTCCTTTTTTTTTCTCCCGATAGCATTAAAGACATCGATCGATAACGAACGATTACGATCTCCGCACCTTTTCGAGCACCGATTTTAGACGCGCGTATTTTCTCTGGTCTCCTTACGTCAGAGATATTTCTGGCAAAATTTTTCTCACTCCCCCGAAGAAGATCGAAACTTTCCTACAATCTGGAGTGTATTTTCGAGTCGATCTCGTCCGCAGGCCTTACATTACCCGATATATTTCATTCCGAGATATTTACGATCTCTCTCTCTCTCTCTCTCTCTCTCTCTAACTCTCTAACTCTTACTCTTACTCTCTTGTAAGTCTACCAAGTTTAGGATTGAAAGTCGGGACGATATCCAGATGGCTCGGCTCGTAACGCGAGAAAACGGAGACACGAGTTCGCTGTATTTTCTATTATCGTGTAAACTTGCCCTGTAAAATTAACACCATCGAGAGAGTTTCCGCATTGTTCCGCTTTCACTTTGCTTTTCGTTACTCGTTAATATCCACGCTAACCGTACGGTTAAAATAAAAACTCGATCGATGTAACCTATGAAGTCTATCCGCAAATTTGTTTAGCCGAAGACGAACTCTCCTCGGATCCGTAAACTTCGACGGAGTAATCATGAGCGGAAAAATTACGAACGAAAGGTGGGTCGATTCGAACCGATTCGAACGTGAACAATGAGACGAGAGAAAATGCGTCAAAGACGTTAACAAAAAAAAAAAGAAGAAGAAAAACGAGAGACAGAAAGAGAGAGAATATATCGTTAGATCCCTTGAAATAAATTCTCGTTTTATTAAACATCGAGAATTAAATCGATATAATGACAAATTTGTCGAGCATTGGAATAGCGGAATTAACAGAGTCGTTTGCTGTTAAAACAGGAACGATTAATTCGTAAAAAAAAAAAAAAAAAAAAAAAAAACGCCAAAAAAGGAGAGAAAAGTTTTACTCGACGAGAGCTTTGCTCGAAAGATCGTCGAGAACCTTCCCTTTACCCCACCTGCTGCGAGACCGCTCGTAAAGTAACGATCGTACGAGCGAATTCGCTCGTAAATGTGGACAAATGGAAGGCTAAATGTGATATATCAATCGTCACCGATAGATAAATTCGATTATTAACAACGTGCAAGGGGGAAATCAACGACGCGCCTTTTGATTTCACGAGGGTGAAGATATCGCGTCGACGTTAGCGTTAGTTAATACCATTTCTTCCTTTTTTTCCTCTGTTTTATTTATTTCTTTCTTTTTTGGAATTTATTATTACCGATTAAATTTCATTCTTCGTTTCATTTTCTTCTTTCTCTCTCGTTTTTATTAATTCCGTCGAAATCTATCGAAATATTGAAACTAATTTATATTAAAACGATTTATTAAATTTGATATTCAAATAATTTATTACTGTTTTATAAATAAATGAATTTATTCATTGTTTCGTTGAATTCGTTATAAGAGAATAACGAAATAAATGGAAAGATCTTTCGTTTCTTTTTTCTAAAATTCGTTCTCGATATCTCTGGGAAATTGTTCGCGTATATACGTGCATGCGTGCATAAGGTACGCAGGCAATAAAGATATAAAAAAAAGTATAAATTCATGCGAACGCACGAGACATCGTTGCACTCTGACCCAACGTAAAACGTTCCCGTCGTTATCTCGAGAATAGAGACACGCGTTTAACGGACGGCGCTCATTAAGCTTACGCGCGATAATTTGCGTATCGTCGGGACGGCTCCGAAGGATATTTATGTCGTAGCCTTTACGTGGACACTCGGCGACCGATCGATCATCGACTAATGAGGACCCAAAGAGCAAAGTACTCTTACAAGCAATGAGAAATGAGAGGTAATTAGCATTCCTGTGGGAGGAGTTTACGAGGTTTCACGCTCGCGCGCCTTGTCCCGTCAAATTAAAACGTTTAATAAACACTCGAGATCTTTTCTGACACCGAACGAACATTCCAACTGTTGGTTTCAACATTGGAATTTGATTATTTCCAATCGAACCGATCTTCTTGTCTTCTCCCCCCTTTATACGTTTAACTCTTATCGTCGGAAATCTTTCCCGAAGAAAACTACGTTTCAACTCTGTTACTCGGTTCTTTATTCGGAAGAGACATCGGTAGAAGAAGGAGAATAAGTTCTTTTACGATAATAACGAAGGGAAAGAAAGTTTGAAGTAGAAGAAAGAAAAAAATATATATATGTATATATGTATGTATGTAGTGTGTATATATGTGTGTACACACACGCACGCGCGCACACACACACACACACACACACACACACACAAGCGATACGGCAAAGTGTATTAAAAATAAATGAAACGAGTCGGGAATACTGGAGTTCCTACTTCGTATAAACGACGGAGACTTTTAAAAATTCCGCAAAGTCCTTTTCTTACGCCCTGAAACACACTTTCTTTGACTTGTACACAACTCGAGGTACCATTTACAGTCGGTATATCTTCGATCGAATGGAGAATACGTGTTTCCTCGCCGCCTCCATGCGCGGTACACGCGCGACTCGAACGATTTGCGAACGGTGATAGCTAATGAAGGCAAATAGAAGAGAGAGAAAGAGAGAGAGAGAGAGAGAAAGAGAGACAAAAAGAGAGAAAGAGAGAAAGAAAGAAAGAGAAAGACAGAGAGGTGGTAGCGTTGTGTCGTCTACGGGCGCGAGTCAATTTCCGAGCACGATGTTCGAGAGCTCGTAAAAAGAATTTTAAAAGGCCACTTCGCCGTCTCCTAATTTGGATCATGGCTATCGCACGCCTCGATTATGGCGCGACCGTGATTAGCTCGGAAAAAGATAAAATTCTTGATTCCCTTGATAATTTCATATCTCATTATTTTTTCTTTTTCCTCTCATTTTTTCCCTTCCTTCTTTATCTCTTCTTCTTCTTCTTCTTCTTCTTTTTTTTTTATTTTCTTTCTTTTTTTTCTTGTTTTGCTATCTTCTCTCCCCTCGGAATTTCTTCGAAAATTGAAACGACGAGCTGTGAAAGAAGTTTCTCTTCTTCGTGGAAAATTATGATATCGAGCGCGATAAATTTCTGATACAAAGTATCCGTGTATTAATCGTTAATAATAGTTCGAAGGGACGGCTCGAAGCAAAAGGTTCTTCGGTTTATCTCCCGTAGGATGTCTCGGTCGTATATACGATCGAAGAGAAGGGCTCAGCTTCCCGAGAAAATGGCAAATGGGATTGTCAGAAATTCCAGATATCATCTCTATCTCCGATCCACTCGCCGATTTAGTTGATTTCACTTTCCCGTTTATCTTTTTCCCTCCTTTCTCCCTACAGACCTCTCTCCCGCCCTTTCTCTCTCTCTCTCTCTCTCTCTCTCTCTCTCTCTCTCTCTCTCTCTCTCTCTCTCTCTCTCTCTCTCTCTCTCCATCCCCATTTCGATTTCGATCGACTCGGCTATATTTTTGTCAGATGGCGAAACGTTTAATCGACAAATGCGAGATCGCTTTTAAATTCAAACGAATTTCAAATTGATCGTATAATCCGTCACGATCGCGACAGAAACGTGCGTGTATTAAACAAACGCGCAATTAAATACGTATTTTGTGTCGCCTTGGATCATTTATTAGAGTACAGTATAAAGAATGTAAATTAATAATGAAATAACGCGATACAACTGCATATGTGTGTGTGTGTGTGTGTGTGTGTGTATATGCGTATATATATATATATATATTATCCTAGTTCAACGATCGACTCATTCGTTGACAATCGCAATAACAAATTAATTAACTTCGTAGCTGGAGTTGTTGTCGAGTTTAATTTAGTCATCTAATTCTATTTAAATCTAAAACAAACCGAAAAAAATTAACGAAAGAATTTCGACTATATACGATCAGCGGGAGGCTCGTAAAATATTTAAACTGAAAACACGCATGCGAAATCAATCGAGGCCGCTAAACTTGTCCGCGGAACGAGCAAAGGATATCTCAAACATGGACTCTTTGAAAGCTCATAAGTCATAACGAGAAAAAGGGGGGAAAAAAGAAATTTGGAAAAAAAAGAAAAAGAAAAAGAGAAGGAAGGAGGAAGAAGAAGAAGAAGAAAACGACGATAAAAAAATGAAAAAAAGAGAAACGATCGAGACTTCGACGGTCTTCTCGAAAACCATGTTTCGCCGACAGGATAAAATCCTTCTCTACGCGTTTCCCGACGAAGAAATAATCTATAAAGAGATTACACGTAAGATCGCGGAATGGACGATAAATCACGATAAACCTTCGTGTAACGATTCCTCATTGCCAGACATTATATCCGCGGCGTGGAACTACCTGGCAACTTCGTAGATAACGATTCGAAATGTTAAAAGGAAGGAGAGAAACATTCGCAGCACCAATTACAGCAACGTATCGCGCGACGGGATACCTCACGTCCTTCCTCATCGTCGTCCTTTTATCCTTTTCCGACTCTGTGCTTCTCTATTTATTCTCTCCTTCTCTCTTTCTCTTTCTTACATGCATACACGTACGCACCCGCACACGCACGTTTCTCATTCTCGCACACGTTTACCCCAAGAGACCAAGAAAAATTTCCAACTCGCGTTGAAACTTTGTTTCTTTGATTCTCCTTAAGCGTTATATGTATATAGAGGCGCGTGCGCGTCTACCAGCCTCGATTTATCTTCGCAGAATCCAATTTCTGATTTCTGATTTCTGATTTCACCTTCTCGATTTCTTTCTCTCTCTCTCTCTCTCTCTCTTTCTCTTTCTTTCTCTTTCTTTCTCTCTGTTTCTGTCTGTCTATCTTTCTATCTCTCTCTCTCTCTCTCTCTTTCTCTCTTTTTCGTTCTCTCTCTTTCTCTCTTCTCTCTCGAAGAATCGAATCACAGGCAATCGTCTTGTCAAAGTCAAACGATGGAGTTCCACGAGAAAATTCGATTTCCAACTGAGAACATCACTGGAATAATTTTTCCATTCCAACTTTGACCCGTCAACCGAAACTCTGCCTTCGTATGTTTTTTCTCCTCTTTTCTTTCTCTTTTTCCTTTTTTTTTTTTTTTCTTTTTCTTTGTACTCCCATCTCTTTTTATCTCCTCGAGCTCGATTCCCCGAACTCTTTCGTAGTTATTTTTCGTGCATAATCGTGGTAACAAGAAAACTATTGAAAAGAGAGAAAAAGGGAAAACAAAAACGGAGAAGGAAAACAGAAAAAAAAAGGAAATGAAATATGAAAGAGAAAAAAGAAGAGACAGAAGAAGAAGAGGGAATAAATATAGACCTAAATAAATTCTGGGGAAATTCGTCGAGAGTCGAAGTTTAGTCGTTCGAGGGAGCTTAGAAAAAAGGGAAAGACAAACAGGTGTTTCTCGAGTCATTTCCGAGAAGAGACGATCGAGTTCGAGTACGAAGAGGTAGGTCAGGTCTCGGACTAAGAAAAGAACGAACGAACGAACGAACGAATGAATGAATGAACGAACGAACGAACGAACGAACGAACGAACGAACGAACGAACGAATGAATGAATGAATGAATGAACGAACAAGAGAAAGAGCAGACCAGAGCGAGGGACAGAGTGTGGAAGCCGAAATAAACGATCGGATTACTATCTCTTCGGAAGGTGAGTGCCTCTGTCTCTCTCTCTCTCTCTCTCTCTCTCTCTCTCTTTTTGAAATGAAGAAGAAAAGAAGAAACATTCGCGTGCGAGAGAGAGAGAGAGAGAGAGAGAAAGATAAAAGAGGGGGAAACGTCGGAGCTCTTTGCAGCTTTACATATGTAAATCCCCGAGTTTCGAGGCAAACAACGGTGGCGCTTTTAACCCCTTGAATACGAGCTCCGTTTTATCGTGTACGCTTACGGCGCACCTAAGGTGTCGTATGTACATATGCGGAACTAAAGAGGCGCATGGCCACTGGTACGAGAGGGATTGAACGTAGCTATGTTTGCGTAACCAAAAATGAGATCACGGTCTAGCTCCTCGCGAACAATGAGCGAACCGATCGTACCTGGAGTTTCTTGTTAATGATAATAATACAAAAAAAAAAAAAATGCAAAGAAAAAGAAGAGAAAAAAAGATTAAAAAAACGATGGAACGCTTATGGAATGTCTATCGCAAACAGTCAGTTCTTCGAATTTGGTAGAAAAGAGCGCAAAGGGCAAAGGTCATTGTACAGGAAGAAGCACGCGAACCTTTTTAAGGCCATTGACCAGAAGGCAGCAAGTCGACTCGTTCGAGTCGAGCGTACATCGCGCATTGCAATTGTTCGATTGTCCTGGCTCGTGCTTTTGCGTGCACTGTCCTTAATTCGCATCGTTTACGGTGACTCACTTTCGCCGTACTGGCTTCTACCGATCGCAGACGAACGTCACTCGTTGATGATCCGGCGCGATCCGGACCCACGACACTGTCCCAGACACCCTGCACTCGCACTCGTCTCTGTCCCTCACCTCCCCCCACCCCCATCCTCACCCCATACCCTGTTATCTCTTTCCTACGGTGATTGATCTTTGACTCTGCTCAACGTCGAGAGAAAATACGAATCTTCTTCCGGAAAAAAATGTCTTTGAAAAAGATTCTTCTTAGCTAAGAAAGAATGCACGATTACGACGGTGGCTCTCTTCATCTTTTTATGCGAATGATCGATGGATATTTTTGAAAAAATAAAAAAAAAAAAAAAGAAAGAAAGAAAGAAGAAAAAAGAAAAGGGGAGAACAAGAAAGAAAATTACATAAAGTTTATCGTCGTAAGTTGAGAGAGATAGAGGTGTGCATTTAGCACGTGCCCTCGCGTTTCTTCCGAAAGGGAAAAAATTTCGTGTCGCAAGAGACTCGAATAATAATCGTCGAAGAATCGACATCGTTATCTTACCGCCACATTCGATCGGTACTCATGTCTGGCTCATAGACGGAGTCCTTTCGAAGAACCGTTCGTTTAACGAGCGCGTTATCTCACCGAATCGACAATCGGCACGCGGTCTTTCAGTAACGAGAGGTCTTAACCTCCATCCGTCCGAGAGAATATCCGTCAGAAATGTCGTTCTCGATAAATGTCAAATGTAATCGCGGTTCTTGGCTAACTCTCTGTCCTCGCCGTTTGTCTCTATCTTCCTCGTGCGAAACGATTTTCTCTTCGATAAAATTCGAAATCGCTTCCCTCATATATATATATATATATATATATATATATATATATATATATATATACACACTATTGGAAACTTGGTTGGTTCCAGCGAAGATAAATCGAAGATAAATCCACCTCTTTTCCAAATCCTAAAAGAAAAGGAAACGTAAGTACTTGCTTGCTTGCTTATTTGCTTATTTACTTACTTACTTACTTACTTTAGACATTCCTTACGGCGTGAGCAAAGCGAACAGATGAAAGATCGTAGAGAAGTAATAGGAAGCTCGCAAACAAGCTAAGAAGTAAACGCTTTACGTAGAGCAGGTACGACCAACGAGAGGAACGAGCATGTGTGTGGCGAGATTCCACGGCGTGGAATCGAGCGCATAATGTGTCGGTGTCGCGCTTCTATACGGCAGCCAACGGGCGGCTCTCCTCGCGCGAGCCTGTTTACATAAGTTGGCCCAGTCTCTCTCTCTCTCTCTCTCTCTCTATCTATCTATCTATCTATCTGTCTATCCATCTCTCTTTCTCGTTCATACGTACGAACACACATGCTCGTGGTCGTGCAGTCGCTACAGGTGGGTCCCTCTACAGCTACGTAATACACATAGAAGTGCTTCGGAGTCGAGGAGAAGAGAAGAACCTGTTCCTTCGAGTCCACCCGGTATGCCAGGACGCGTGTATCTTGCGGGGGTCATCTACGAAAGTACGCACACATCCACGGTGCCCATAAGTACGGCACACGCGATCGACAGAGGCGTACGACACTCGAAAACCCGAGATTCTATGCTCGCTCGAGTGGACGGACGATCCAAAGAAAAGAAAAAAATATCGAAAGAGGTAGAAGAAGGAGAAGAAGAAACGAAGAAGAAGGGTGAAGAAGAGAAGAGGACACTACGTTCTTAGCTACGTTCTTGGAGAAGATTATTCTCGGCGAGGTGCCGATGTTAACCGATACAATGTGGCGTGAAAATTTCTAACTCGGCTCCTCGGTTTGCTCAGGGGACAGACTTCTCGGATAAATTTGATACCTTGTCGATCTTTACCACGTGATTTTATCTTTAAAAAGAAAAAGAAAAAGAAAAAGAAAAAGAAATGTTATACATCGATGTAAACGAAGTTATCCTTGGAAAAAATTATTTTTGGTTTCCTTTTTTTAAAATGGATTGCGTTGAATGAGACAGATGAATAGGAGAATCGATATGGTAAGCGAGCTATAGGAAGAATAAACGGAAAGCAGCAACTTGTGTCGGCCCCAGGAAAAGCGTAGTACTTTGAAGGTGGTTTATGCGAATAACAGGCTTCCCGTATCTCCATTAAATATTCACCAAGAGTGAATCCTCTTGAAAAGAAGCACGAGGAGGAAGAGGAGAGACCATGGAGAGAAAGAAAAGAAAGAAAGGAAGGGTCGGCATTTAACTTTTCGACGAGACTTTTTAAACGAACCGTTCAATATTCCTACCATGAATTAGAAAAAACATTGAATCGTTCTCTCTCGCTCTCTTCCTCACATAATCGAACTACGAAAAATACCGACGTTCGACCGAGAATTTTCCGAGAAAATTTGTGCGTCCGCAAGAAATTCGAACAATCGGGTCGAACTCTCGGGCTCGTTTAACAGAACGAATTTCGATACGTGGCGCCTAGGAAAAGCTCGGCGACATATTTAACGAGGCGGATGTCGCATACCTAAGCGTAAAGATATCACAACTAAAAGACTTTCGAACTGGAGCAACCAAGCGGACATTCGGCCATCTTTTACGACTACTTTATCTCGAGAGATTTCACGAGCCGACACCACATTACCACGAAGTTTACAGTCGCGTTCACACCGCGAGTCATGCTCGCTTTTACGAGCTCTTCCGCGTCGAATCGTCATCGTCGGTGGTCTATCTTCGGGAATATTAAGGAAATCCTACCGGCTCTATCTCGAACGCAAACTTACGAGATATTCTAACTTTAAAACTACTCGACTCGACTCGACTCGACTCGGCTCGGTTCGGCTCGTTTCATTGCCATCTCGAATCAACGTGTAATCCTTTCTAAAGAAGAGAATTTCTTTAGAAAAAAAGAAATTAAAAAAAAAAAAAAGAAACGAATCTCGTACTCGGACGAATGAAATCTTTGAATAGAAATTCTTATTAAGAGCTTTGAAAGTTCGATGGAAAAAATGATTACATCGACGCGATCGATGATCGCACGAATGGTCCCACGCGATGTTTTCTTTATTTCGATGGATGGTCTTCTACCGTACATTTTTTCGTCACGTACGATATCGATAGAGACTGTGATAAAGAAAAAAGAGAGAAGAAAGAAAGGACGTTTCAACGCGATTCGATCAACGTTCCATACACAAAGGGCTAAAAATGTAGTCGACGAGCGTGAGAGTTATCTCAAAAAAACGTGATCGCGTGAGAAAGAAAAAGATAGAGAGATAGTTATGAATGCGAATTTCTTCGCAGTCGAAACGACTGATTACGAGGGATACGGAAAAGCAGGAGCCAGGCTTGGAAGGATCTAAATCGGGGAGGAGGGGTTCTTGGTGGACATTTCGTGACAGGAATACGAGCTGAGCTTTCGCAAGCGTGTCTCGAATCGGACTTACAGCTTTTCGTCCGTCGTCACTGACGACGACGACGACGACGACGACGACGACGACGACGAGGATGACGACGACGACGAACTCAAAAAACTCGATACGCTGCTAGTTCGCCTGAATACGAAACGAGTATTCCTCGCGAGAGGAACTTTTCTACCGTCACCTGTACAATTTCTATCTCTTTAGAGAAAAACTCGAATTAACTTTGTACTTTCTTCTTTTTTTGCTTTCTTTCTATTTTCCTTTCTTTTCTTTCCATTCTTTTCTTCCTTTTCTTCTTTTCATTTTTTCTAGTCAGAAAATGAAGGATCCCGATTCATTGTAAAATTTATTTCATGGAAAAAGATATAGCTGCTATTGCGAAGTTAATCGTAAGAGAGATTCGTTATATTATATTATATTATATTATTTTGTGAATTAAGAGATTGCAATTAATTATATCTTGTAGAGAGATCGAATTGAAAAATTTAGATCGATAGAAATCTATCGTCGATCATTTTTCGACTCATTTTTCATCGTGTTTTATATATTCCATCGTTTGTATGTGCGAGAGAGAGAGAGAGAGAGAGAGAGAGAGAGAGAGAGAGAGAGGAAGGGTCTGAGAAATATTTGGCGAGAAAATTCGGCTGGCAAATGAGCCGTGAGAATTCTTCGAGGCTACGGCGCCAGAGAGAGCTTATCTTTCGCCATTGGCTCGGCTTCGTCGATCGGAAAGGAATTTATTCGGTGACGGTGGGTAGGTAGAAAATAATCCCAACCGTCGAATGTGTTCCCATAACGAGAAGAAAAAAATGTATGTGTTTGTATATATATATATATATATATATATATATATATACGTTGCGTATACATATATGTATATCGAGTACGTAAGATTGAATCCTCCAACTCGTTTTCTCTACCGATATTGCCAAAGTTCAAGACATCCAAAAGATTTTGCCATTTTTTTTTTCTGGACGACTTGAAACGAATCAAAAGATCTCAAGCGGGATCTAGATTACGTCCCGACGTAAGATCCAGTGAAATATCAATTTGTGTGGAAAGCCAAGAAGAATTCGTTCGAACAAAGAAACTTACCCTCTCCGTAAAAAACTGATCGATAGAGAGAGAGAGAGAGATGGTTTCTCGTAGAATTCTTTTATTCTTTTCGACCAAGAGAAGACACCTTTAACCCACTACTCGTTTTCATCGAGCTAACCGAGAAAGAACGAAACGCCTTAGAATGGGTTTTCGTGAGCCTAGTCCGATGACTAGAAGGACCAAAGCTCGCTAGAGAAACAACCACTTTGATCTCGATCTTCGACGGCAAGCGGAACGACGTGGAAAACGTGTCCAGGTCTCGATCCGGAGTTCTTTGATCCGCCCTTTCGAAACTGTCGAACCATCCGTCCACGTTTCTCCGATCAAAGGGAGACCCTTCTATTTTCCTACCCTCCTCCCAACCCCATTTTCGTTTTCTTTTTTCGTATTTCTTTCTTTTTTTATTCTGTTTCTTCTTCTTCTTTTTCTTCTTCTTTTTATTCGCGGGGAGTACGAAAAAGAAAAGAAAATTCTTTGATAAGCGAAGAGGCTAAAAGTTTTTAGAAATACTAAAGAGAGAGAGAGAGAGAGAGAGAGAGAGAGAAGAGTAGGAGTGGGAGTAGGAGAGGGAGAAGAGAAACAAGAAGGGGGAACTGTTCGGGCTTCGATGGATCGACTTTATCGAACAACCCACACCCTACGTACTCGAGGGAAATCAGGCTGATAATCCGATTAATAAATTAGTTGGCGTCCACACGCGGGCCGCGCGTGTTCCAATCGCTGTTCGCGATTTAATCGACTATTTCTCATTGTCCTCTCTATCTCTCTCTCTCTCTCTCTCTCTCTCTTCACTCGGTGACTCGGTCGATTCGCTTTATCCTCGACTATGGAAAATCAAGGCAAATAATCCTATGATTAAATTCCTTGGTTATTAGATATTTTACTTGCTTATGATTGAACTCGTTGAAAATATTTACAAAATATATAAATATATATATATATATATTTATTTATTTATAAGGATTTCATTACCAACGAGTAAATGAAAAATGTCGAGAATACCAACGAGTCACGAAATAAGAAAACGTTCATTGGCGAGATGGCAAGGTTATCTCGCGCGATTATGAGACTCGCTTCGTGGAATCCTCTTTCCAAGCTTCTTCTTTTCTTCCTCGTTATTTCTCCCAGATTCCCAAGTTCAGGGACCGGATGTTGTTGATGCACGGCAATATGTCGAAAGCAAGGGTACCAGGATACTTCGAGGCCGAGGGAGAACGTGGGCAGGAGGCGATCGTCAAACCCACTAACCATGAGCAAGAAAAAAAACGAAGAGTGGAGCTACCCGCTGCGTTGAGAAACAAGTGGGCGAATTTCGGCATGCAAATCGCTTCCAAATCTACCCGAGAATCCTCTTTCAACTGAAGAAGAAGAAGAAGAAGAAGAAGAAGAAGAAGAAGAAACGAGCGTCTACTTTGATACACACACGCGACTCGTTCACCTTTCTTTCTTTCGTGAAAAGAAGAAGGTGAAATCGTGCCAAAACGAAAATGAAAGTACATATTTGCGAGAAGAACGAGCTACGCTCTCGTTTCTCTCTCTCTCTCTCTTTGTTTTTATTTTTTTTTATTTTTTAACTCGCTCTTCTGTGTGTGTGTGTTATTTTTCTTTCTTTTTTTCTTCTACACAATCGATTATTATTCAGCGCGATATATATATTTACTGGGTATTAAACGTCGATCCTTTCTGCGGTAGCGCGTAAAACCAAATACCACGCTCGGCTAACTTTGGTTAATAAAACTTTCTGTTCGGTTTTGAACATTCGCTTGAAAATCGCTGAAAACAACGAGGTTTTCGTCGAATGGATTCTCTCGTTATTTTGTATACTAAATATACACATATATATATATATATATATATATATATATATACATACATGTGTGTGTGTGTGTATACACATATATACGTACGAATATAGCCAACGATTTTTCGCGTGCTCCGTTTCTACCCTCTTCTCGTTCCCGTTCACTTTGAATTTTTCACAGACGAAAGCTTTGATTTTTGAGAAAGCTAGCCCGAGATCGTACATCCCTTTGTTTTTCCTCTATCTTCCTATTTTTTTCCATCCCTTCTTTCAATCTTCGGCCCATCCTCGTATCTATCGTTGCATCTCGCATGAACTCGCATAACAATGGAGCCGCGTAGATGGATATCGTTCGATCGAGGACGTTCCGTGAAATTAGGTTAATGGATCCTCGATAGATAAATAAGTCAACGAGCAAGCAGCTGTTTCGTTTAGAATCGTATCGTCGTTCTCGCGGCTTAATAAATCATCCTTCTCGAAAATCTACAAAACGATTCAGACGCGTGAAATTCTGGCTTGCAGAAAGTAACGAGAAAACGTGAAAGAAAAACGAGACACAGAAAGAAAGACAGAGAGAGAGAGAGAGAGAGAGAGAGAGAGAGAGAGAGAGAGAGAATGAGAGGGAATAAGAGGAAAGGAGGGAGAAAGAGGGAAGGAAAACAAGACTTTAACGAGGGAAAACAGAATGTTAGACGTCCGGTTTTGGACCTTTTTCCTGGCAGTTAACGCTCGCAATTAGTCGGCAAAGTTCGGAGATAGTCCGTATATTTTTGGGTTCGCTAAACGAACCGGAAGCGTCTAATAAATTGCACCCGTTAAACAGACGTCGACAGAATAATTGCGTGGAAACGTAGGCCAGGAGACTTGTCCAAGAGGAAGAAACACGGTTTAGCGTGATGAAGTCGAGTACACTCGAGAGTACCATCTTCTCCTCGAGGGTGGATTTACTTATTCCGTCGTTGCTCGCTCGCGAAAAATCTCTCCTTTATTACTTCTTCATCTTTTTGGCTCTTCTCTATCGAACGCTGAAAAGAAAGAGATAGAAAAGAGAACTTTCGGCCTTCGTAAATGTTTATGTTCGTCTTGATAAAAAAAGGGAAAATCGAAGGAATGTAAATTCACGAATCGCCAACGATTATTCGTTTTACGATTACGATCTTTAACTGCAGCTCGAGCTCCAAGTATTACAGACGGCTCCTTCGTAATCCGACGCTCATTTTCGTCCTATTATAAAATTCTAATTAGTCGTTCGGGATTTATACCGGTTGTAAAAGGGCGTCCGTTCTCCATAAAGATCTCTATCTGACCACCCATCTCAGAATCTATTTAACAACCTTCCGAGAGACCTCCTCTAACCATAGAACGAGAGAGAGAGAGAGAGGGGGGAGAGAGAGAGAGAGAGAGAGAAAGCTTCGAAGGAAAAAGGGCCACGATGAATCCAACTATGTCGTTGGAAGTTCTTGAAATAAAGAAGCGGCTAAGTTAATCGGATTACGAGCGTTGAATTAAACGAGTGAATCTGATTTATCGTCATCTCGAGATCGAGATAACAATGCTCGGCCAAGTAGGTATTCTTTAACGCTTTTTCCTACTTTAAGTACTTTCAAAGTTAAACGCCAACAACGCGTTACGAGCTTTTTCACCGTTCGAGAAAAGTTTCGATGTTCGATCGGGAGAACGAGCCGATTAATTCGACATTCCTTTCTTTTCATGAATGAAAGGAGAGAAAAGTGGCTCGCGAAGGGATTATTTTGAAAACGCGACCTTTTTCAACGTCGCCGCGATGGGAAGAGAAAGAGGTAGGAAAAGAAACCTCGCAAGGTCAGCTTGACTCTCCCCGATAATCCGCTTAAACCTTCTTAACAATTTCACGTATGTATACGAATATAAATATACGTGCGTTACTTCTCGAGACTCGATCCGGTAAGTCGAATTTATGAATGCCTTTTTTCGAGGACTACATTCAGAACGACTACATAGAGCACCACCATCGGCGACGCAGCCAATACCACTGTTATCCACCCTCAATTTCCTCCGCGACACCTCGCACGAAACGTCTTCGAAATCCAATTCGACGATTCTACGCCTACGACTACCGCATTACTCCCACGTACGATTTTCGGCCGAATCGTCGAGTTTTCTCGGCCTTTTTCGCGCCGGTAAATACGATTTACGACGGATCCCGATCTCTCAAGAGGTGAGCCACTCCGCGCACCGATACCTTCTAACTTCTAATCCAGCTTACGTTGGACTTCCAAATAATCCAGTTCGAAAGTTTTGTTACGATCGGCCGATCATCCCAACTAACTCTGTTTCGAAAAAGCTTTTCCTCGATCAAGATTTACATTAATCCTCGAACTTTGCCACGAGACAGAGTCTCCCTTTCCATATTTCCTTTTACGTTTTTAATAGATCTATTTTCTTACGAGACGAGATAAGAACGAAAGCATGTAACGAGCTAAACGTTCCTGTCTCTCTCTCTCTCTCTCTCTCTCTCTCTCTCTCTCTTAGAGTTACGAGACGCGACAACGCTCGAATCTTGTCGTCGTCGGTTCAAAACCCTTCTTCTAACGGATAATTACCGCTGCAATTTCGCATTTTCCAAGCAACTCTTGTTCGCTCTACGATGCGATACAGCCGTCGGATATAACCGTCGTCTCCGTAGTTTTATCATTAAATAGTAATAACGTCGGCGTGTGGCGAGTTACACGGGAAGTAACGCGGAAGGAAGAGAACTTGGAAGTAGAGAAAGAGAGAGAGAGAGAGAGAGAGAGAGAGGGAGAGAGAGAGAGAGAGAGAGAGAGCAACGACCTAGAAGGCTTTCGAGAGGCTCTTCTCTCGTGTTTTGCCAGGGATGTACTCGCCTTGCGAAACGCGATCATAATTAAACGCTTTTCAACGTGGCCCCTGCAAAAAATACAAGCGTGCATAAGTGTGCAAAGAGGAACGTATCGCTGCAAAGTTTTTAGTCGAAACTTTTTAGCTCCTTTCTTTCCAACAAACGTTCCAAATATTTCAAAAAGAAACAAAAAAAAAAAGCAAAGACTCCGTTCTCCTCCCAATTCGTTTATCTTTCAAATCGAACGATCGAAGAACTTTTAGCATATCGTGGATCGTGTCTGTTCTCTCCCTCTCTCTCCCTCTCTCTCTCTCTCTCTCTCTCTCTCTCTCTCTGTCTCTCTCTATAGATGCACAAAATAACAATAACAGAGAGCAAAGCGATCGTACGATATCCTTTGAAGTCGCAAGCCTCGATATCGTCTCTTTGAGAGAAAGGAGAAAGAGAGTTACAAGGATACGATGCTCGAGATGCACGATCTTATCGATCGGCGATGAGATAAGACTGTACGATCGTTGGATCGAGGCACAGCATCAGGGAGCACGTTCAAGGTCTGCAAGATGCTTCTTTCTTTCTTTCTTTCTTTCTTTCTTTCTTTCTTTGCTTTCTTTCTTTCCTTCTTTTTTTATCTCTTCTCTGCAGAAGAACGCGTCAACAGGAGCAAAACGAAGGTGACGGCCACTCTCGCGTCTCCACGCTCTTGAATTAATCTCTTAAGAGAGAAAGAGAGAGAGAGAGAGAGAGAGAGAGAGAGAGAGAGAGAGAGAGAGAGAGAGAGAGAGAGAGATTATTGCCGAAAGAATGAAGGATGATAGTCTACTCTCTCTCTCTCTCTCTCTCTCCTCTCTTTCTCTCTTTCTCTCTTGAAAGACGATATCTCGAAACTCGTATCGTAAAAAGGATGGATCTCCGCAAATCACGTTCCTTCTTCGGAAAATTAAAAAATGGCCGTCCTTTAATGAATTCTCCTCTCCTTGAAGCATTTCAAACAAGAAGAACTTTACTCTTGGGACGTTCACCGGCAAAATGTCAGCTGCAAAGAAGTCACTTTGTTCTTCTTCAAACGAGAATAAGCGTTCGTCGTTTACACTTCCGCGGAACGGATTAATCTCCGTTAGAGACGAGCCTTTGAGAAGAAAAAGAAAAAGGAAAACGATCGGTTCACGCTTCCACGATGTCTAGTGTCGTGAGTAAGTAAATAGGTACTCACTTACTTACTCACTTACTCGCTTACTTACCTAAGAAGGAAGATCTTCACGAGAGACAAAGCAAGAAGCAAAGAACAAATGGAAAGTCCTGTTCGATTCGAGAATCAATATAAATAAAAAATACATCTGATCGTTTGGGAATGTACATACGTACTGACATTTATCTTTCGAATGAAAGAAAATGAAACGACGATAAATAAAGGTTCTTGGATCGAGTTTCCGTTCGTGTTGCTCTCTCTCTCTCTCTCTCTCTCTCTCTCTCTCTCTCGCAGCAGACACAAATACACACGAGTTCTTTACAAAAGAGACGATACTTAACGATTCTAAAAATCGATGTCTCGTATCTCTCGCACGATGTACCGAAGTAGAGGAAGGCGTGCAGGTAAAATGTAAAACGAGCGTGATTTACGAGTCACACTCGTGCTTTCTTCCTCTTCCATTCCCCTTTTCTCCTTGTGAGGTTTCATCTCTCTCTCTCTCTCTCTCTCCCTCTCTCTCTCTCTTTTTCTCGTGGGTGTCTCTGGAAGTCATGTTTATATTAGTCGGCAATAAGTGACACGTCGGTATGCCCTCTCATTTTACAGGCGTAAACATGAATTACGGTGGCCGGTCGTGCTTCCTAAGAACATCCTCGGTCCCGATCGTTTTCCCTCTATCCAAACGCGAACAAACAGACGTTCGAGTAATTTGAACACCCTCAAATCTCCCCAAAGTACCTTAGTTGCTGAATATACGATATCCCAAAACGGACTATCCTCGTTAAGCAAATCCCAAAACGTACTCGAGTTTATCATTCTCGTTTCCAACGTCCGAGTAGTCTAGTCTCGAATGACTCTGAAACAATTACAATTCTTCTCTTTTTTTCTTTTTCTTTTTTTTTCTTTTTTTTTTTTTTTTTTTTTAATTAGATCGGATTTACCGGGAATAGGATCGTTCTTTCACAATTTTCCTAGCTCATTAACTTTTCGTCCTTAACGATCCTTCATAGTAGCGTCTAATTTTCTTACATAGAAGTAGGCTAATACGGAGTTTCGCTTTCGCAATTCAAAGTCCTGTTATTCCGTTACCGGCAGCTTACCTCTGGACGACAATAAATCCCGCTAGGGAGTGCTCTTAATCTTGGATTAAATTTCCTGCGAAAATTGCGCAATCATCGAATTTTTCTATCTGTCTCTTTCTCTATTTCTCTCTCTCTCTCTCTCTCTCTCTCTCTCTCTCTCTCTCTCTCTCTCTCTCTCTGGCTATCTCCTTTCTTCTCTTCTCAGCGATTAGCAATTAACCGATAAGGTTGACTTCTTTTTCACAGTCGATTCGCACGCAAATTAGTCAGCGTTAAAATACCATAGATATAAAAGGAACATATTTATGAACCCTCTTAAACACGCCAATTATAGCCGATAAACTGGATCTAATCTTGTCCTAATACGGAATTACGGTGTTTAACCGGATTCCTTCGAATATAGACATCTCTTATCGATACGATCGTGTTCTACAGGGAGTTTCAGTTAACCCTGAACGCTTTAGATCTTTCTAAGGTCGAAGAAATGTTCTAAAATTAAAATGAGAAACGAAGATAATCGTGGAACCTTCGAGATAGCTTATTGTTCCAAGATTAATACGAGCCGTACATACGATCCGACGATGCAAGACGATTAGCTCTTAATACCCTGGTCCAGGGAATCGTACCAGCGATACGGGAGGTCAGGACACGCTTATTGCTTCTCGATCCACGTTCATTAAATCGATGTTATTAAGTGTGATTAGAGATAGATGACCGGATCGTTTACGGACGGTTCAAGGATTTCTTCGTTCGTTTTCTTCGTCTAAAACTAACACGCGAAGAAAATTGACACGAAAAGATTTAAATGTATAATCGTATAGATATATACATATATATATGAAATAAGCTTATCGTCTTTCTCGCTTTATTCGCGACGTTTAAGACCGTCGTTCCACTTTCGACGCCTAAATCGCGCGTTTATAACGGTTCTTCGATACCAACTTCGCTACGACAGAGAAATCGTCCAGCCAAGTGCTCGTTATCGTCCGATTCGTTACCATTGAATTTTCTTTATGCGACTGCGAATGAAACGATTCGAAAAGATGAAAGCGATTCGATTGCTACCGCGAACAAAGAGCGAAAAATCATTTCGAGTTTCCTCTTAAGAATACTTCGAATACTTTTCGAACATTTTCCGTGGCATCGCGACCTTTTCTGTCGCAACGCTATCCCGTTCGTCCTGGAAGATCCTTGAAAAATGTCGTTGCATAAAACGATGCTGACATTGATCCATCTCTACGTACGATTCGTACGTATGATTTACGACAGATCATCTCTGTCCTTTTCTAATTCCCTTTTTCATAATATAACTCGCCCTCTCAAAAATTAGTTGCATTGATATCCGTCATCTCTTGGATTATAGTTCTCACCGTCAGTGAAAATTCGTAAGCGACAGAGGTTAATTGTGATTCGTACGTCATAAATCACGAGCGTTCAAATTATCATTGCCGTCGTTGGACCTTCTCGAACGCCCGGAGCGAGAGAATCCTCCCTCCCTCCCCCCCTACCCCACCCTATTCCATCCCATACTCTCTCTCTCTCTCTCTCTCTCTCTCTCTCTTTCGCTCGGTCTATCTCTCTCCATGTAAAACGGGACGTGATCCGACCGATTATTCGTGTCACTTTGACGTCGTAGGACAGCGTCGGCGATTAAGAATTATATGAGCCCGTTGAATCGTGTCTCCTCCCCGCTTAATTTTCGGTCCCGCCTTCGTCGGAACGAAACCTTCGTCGTAATTTATAAACCCGAAACGACTGGAAAGTCGGACCGAAAGAAAGAATCTCGCGATTCAAACTCAAACTTTTATTATTTCAACTTAACGATCGATAGGATAAAAGTGACAAAACGAAATACAAACAATAAGTAAATTCGTCATTTCGGTTCGAACATTTCGGAGCGGAGCGAGTTACGCGTTTTATCAAGGAAAGAGACGATCAATTAAGCCGTATCTTTGTCATTTAACTTTACCATTGTCCCCTGATGAGGGTATACAAATTATCCAATGTCTCCGAATGAATGCACGACTGCCTATTTATCAACTTTCTTCCATCCGCCTCTATCTTCGTTTTCTTCTCTCTCTTTTTCTCTCTCTCTCTCTCTATCTCTCTATCTCTCTCTCTCCATCTCTGTCTTCGACGAAGCACAGCTTTCTCCGAGACATCTCGCGTCTCTGATGGCGATCCATTCATCGAGAGACGGCTGATTGATTTCATAAATCCCACACGAAGTGGCTCGGTTTCTACGCGTGTAAGATCCATCGCGAAGAAGCCATAAAGTTTTTCCTTGCGTAACAGCCGAGAGACGTCTCTCCGTGTAGAGAATTCGGATAAGATTGGAATGCACGTTCGAGATTTAAAAGGTCTCGCTTCGATCGAGCACGTGCGCGCACTTTGTGCAATCTCCTTCTCTTTCTCTCTCTTTCTCTCTCGTACCGGTATATAAGTATAAAATATTTTCTGTTATTTCACGAGCACGCGCGCATTTCATAAATCTTCGGGGCCAACGAAAATGGAGCTGTACATCAACACCGTGCGTGAAATAAATCGGAGTACGCGGCGAACGTTCCACGGGAAAATATCTATCGGACGCATAAATTCTTCGTCGAGGTCGATGCGTCTGTATCGTTCGGCTATCGAAAAACAATCTTTCATCGTCCTGAGAAATGGTGAGATCTAAAGGTAAACGACGAAATTTAGTAGTAAAGCGACGACGATTCGTTCCCCTTTGTCTACGATCTACGAGGTATTCCGGTTAAGTCCGTAGAAAAGTTTTATTAATAAATAAAATTAGTCGTCGAATTAATTAAACGATCCTCGAACTAACAAAGTTGTCGGACTTTCTTTTTGAGACGAATGATCGAGAAGATTCTTTTCTTCTTCTTCTCTTTTTTTTTCTCTTTTCCTTTGGTTTGCCTCTTACTAAATTCGTCGGAGAAAGGTGACCAACTAATTCCCTATATTAATCATTGATCCATGTCGTATCTTACGACGAATCTTTTCCTTCGTGTTTACGTAGAAAAAAAAAAAAAAAAAAGAGCTAACGTACCTGAACTAACACTTTCGTTTGTGGCATGCCGTGTGTTACAGCGTGCGACTGCCACCCGATCGGAGCTTCTGGAAAGACCTGTAACCAGAACACCGGTCAGTGTCCCTGTAAGGACGGTGTAACCGGTACTACTTGTAACAGATGTGCCAGAGGATACCAGCAGAGCAGATCGCACATTGCTCCTTGCATCAGTAAGTATTACACGGTTCTTTTCTAAAACCGTCCTGCATTACATCCTCATTTTTTTTCTTTCCTGCGTTCGTGTAAAAAAGAAAAAAAAAAACCAGAAAAAAAAAAAGAAAGAATGGTTAGATAGTTGGGAAAGAAGAAAGAGTCTAAGCTCGAACGTGTTTATCTTGAGCGAAGAGAACGAGGGAGGCCTGTAAATTGCACGAGCCAACACGGAACTTATTTTTAAAGGGATCTCGACGCTCCACAAATCGAGCACGCTCGAGTACAAAGTAATACTTTTTGTATTACGACGTACGAGAGCGATTCTATCGAGAACGTATTTCGCATCGCTCCTTTCTCATTTCCATCGATCGATCGTGCAATAGCAACGACAGCAACAGCAGCAACAACAACAACAACAAAAGCAGCAGTAGCAAGGTGGGCAGAATGTTCGTCTGTGAAACGAACGAACGAGTTGCTCCGTACTACCGAGTGATCGATCGATCGATCGATCGATCGAGTCAAGACACGTCAGAGGAGATCGTTCTTCGAGATCCGACCGAGAGACGGCTTGTCCAATTAGAGAGAGATTTGCGAAAACGAGTCGTGCCCGAAATCGCTTTGACTCCTCGTCAAAGATCGATCGAGAGCAAAGTCGAACGTCGAACCGAAGGTCGTACCTGATCGTACCGAACGATGATTCGACTAAGCGCATTCGAGCTCGAATTCTGATTCTTACGAATTTTAATTTTGGCCTTTAATTTTAACGCGTCGTTTTAACGCGGATTTCATCTTCGAGTATCTTACTCGTTCTCTTTGTTATCTGTTCACAGAAATACCGAGGGTCGTGCAAACGCAGGGCACAGCCGGCGAGGAGAGCGGAGAACACGAGGACGAAGACGACGAGCGTGGATACGATGGAAGAGCCGGTAAGTAAGTGCCAAGTAAACCGGCGTGTTTTTCTTCCTCTTATTAGTTTCGTTCGTTTCGACATAGAACTATACTCGACATACCTACGACGCGAACGAGTCTTAACTCGTAAGTTTGTACGACGAACTATCAGCTCCAACCTCACTCCTTCTTCCACCTCGTCTCACTGACTTTATTATTATCTTGGCATATAGATACAGAAAAATGAGATGGTCTCTGAACTAATCTGACCGCGCAAACTTTATTATACTCCCAACACAAAATGTTCCGATGCTAATTACATAAGTTTAAGCAAACGGCGAGAGAAACTCGAGCGAAACTAACGAGATAACGCGGTGTTACTCGTTGAAGAACTTTACTCGGTTAGAATAGAAGGTGCATCTGTCTCGAGGACTTCCTCTCTCTCTCTCTCTCTCTCTCTCTCTCTCTCTCTCTCTCTCTCTCTCTTTCTCTACATATTTCTATCTCTTTCTATCTCATTTTAAAGAGGAAACATCGCAGAAAAAAAGTATGTAAGAGAGACGACGATGATCGTATCTATTTCATATTATCTCCGTTCAATGACTTTCCCAAGAAGAACCCGATCTGAGAAATTTTTAAGTCGCGAAAGTCGAGAAATTAGATACGGACATAAAGCACCAACTTACGATCGATATGCGAATCATAAATATTTTACGAGCCGTGGGCGACGGTGTGCGGGAGAAAAAATTATCAGAGTTAATATAATTTTTCCGAAATGTCGTAAACCGGTGAGTAAATGTCAAGTAAAGTAACGTATGTTCCTCTCTCTCTTTCTCTCTCTCTCTCTCTCTCTCTCTTTGTCTCTCTTTTTCTCTCTTTCTTTCTGGGAAATTTAGCTAGTATCGTTCGCTAATAAATTTATCATTGGAACGTGACGATCTTACCGTCCAAGAAAATCGTCTTGCATCCCTAGGTAATATCACAGAAGAATGAAAAGAGTAATTTAAACAATAGGGTCAAATTTATACTCCATCGTGTCGTAGAAGGAAGAAAGGAAGGAAGGAAGGAAGGAAGGAAGGAAGGAAGTCGATCTAGATACAAACCGCGTCACGCGGAATGGAATGTAAGCGCGATATTAATTTAGCAGACGGAGTAGAACGAAGACAAAAAGGTAGAGAGGGAAAGGAAAAGGTAGAGCAAGAGAGAGAGAGAGAGAGAGAGAGAGAGAGAGAGAGAGAGAGAAAATGGAAGGAAAGAGAAGGGAAGGGAAAACGGAGGGTTGGAACGTCTAGCCGGTCGGTCGCAGCCTCTCAGCCACCCCTAATGGCTTAATTAAAACCACCCTCGGTTGCACGACCCGTCCGTTTACTCTACGCGCTTCTCCGCTAGAGTACAGTTTCCGTGTTTTATTTACACGCGAAGCTCGAATGAAACGCGATCTCGAGGCGATTGCATTTCCGATATAGAAGTTATTATTGTAACATAGCAATCAAAGCGTCCTACTCGTTCACTCTTTCTCTCTTTCTCTCTCTCTCTCTCTATCCTCGATTTACCTATCTATGAATATGTTCAATTACGATATTGCGTGGTTCTATTTAAATACGTGCGTAGACTTTTCTCGAGCTATGGTTATCGTATCGATAATTCCACTCGTAAAGCGATAAATCCAAACGGTAATATCCAATAGGAGCTTCGTTCTTCTGGGAACAGACCGCTGATACACGATTTGGCTCCTCGTTTTTAATTCAGTTTAATCGACATTCCATCGTAAATCGCAATTGTAAAAGCATACACTATCTCGATGTAATCTCGTCGTGGATAGCTCGTTATCGTAATCGAGTTTTCCCCTAGGGCGAGCTCCCCTCTGAACTTTGACCCAAACGATCCTCGAAAAGAACTTTCACCGTACGTGAAAGGTACGATCGTTTTAGTGACATTTTTTTCTTATAAACTTTTTTACCGAGCTTTCTCTCTCTCTCTCTCTCTCTCTCTCTCTCTCTCTCTCTCTCGTCCCTCGGTTATCGTCTCTTCGATATTCTCTCAAACGAGACGACATCCGAATAGAAATTTCAAAGCACGCCTCGTTTCAATAGATCGCATTGCGACACCACCCATTCCGTGCTCCTGTGAAATATCGGCACGCAAAGGGGTCGCATATCGTAATCGAATTTACACCTGGCAAGCGTTTCTCTCAATCCTCGCTCGTAAATATTAGCGAGAGAAGGAGCAACTTTTGCTAATTTCGAATCCACCCATTCTCTCTACTTTCTCTCTCTCTCTCTCTCTCTCTCTCTTTCTCTCGAAAGAGTACACATTCGGTCCGAATTCGAAGAAAAATCACGAGAAAGGAGATTTAAGATTCCTCGCTAACTGGAAAGAAAAACGTTCGAGCCGTGCAAGCTTTCTAGGTTATAAACTTTCGATCGTAGATCAAGAAACGTGATTGTGCTTGGAAATCAAATTCCGGAAAACGAGGAACCGCGCGCCGTCGTAAAACTTATTCGCGACAGCCACGGGACGTTGCTTTTTTTCGCTTTTCGATAGAATCGAAGAAAAGAAATGCAAAGAAAAGTAATAAAATAAACGAGGATTCCGATCTACCGACCTCGTCGTTACTCACTCGCTCGTAATTACGCTCGTAAAATTTTTCAAGGGCCGTAGACAATGTGCACCCGATGGCTCGGAAACTGCTACCTCGGGGCTGACTTACTCCGAATGTAAGCATCGACCTACCTACGGGCACAAACCTTCGTCCCGAGCAGCTACAGTGATTCGCAAAGACGATCTTATGTTCTCGTTTAAACCGATAGGATTTATTTAAGATCAACGAAACGTCTTGAAATTATATATTCTCGCAATAGTTGTTTTTTTTTTTCCTTTCTTGTTTCTTTTTCCTTTTCCTTTTCTATTTTTCTGTTTTTCAACAAAATTTTCCAATACTTACGCAACGCGCAATATCGTCCCTTACCCATTTCTTTCGAAATATCGTACGATCATTTTTGCGAGCCACTGTATCTTTCTTTCTCTACTCTTTGAGACTTCTATAATAGGAATAGATAAAAGCTAGGAACGTGGAACGATGTTATACTATCTCTTCGTCTCCTAAGTGAAGCTGCGCGAGGAAAAGCTATTCAAAGTGTACGTTGTACGTTCTCGTATACGTTCGCTCTACGTTGCACGTATGCAACGCGTGCATTTCGCGTCACGAATCGCATCTATATGTTAATGCGGAACGCAACTGCGCGCGTAATTCTCTTCGTGCACGCACCCACGCAACCCGGGAAAGATCTCGAAAGGAAGACTGAGAAAGAAAGATGAAGAGATAGAAATAGAGAAACGGACGAGATGAGAGAGAGAGAGAGAGAGAGAGAGAGAGAGAGAGAGAGAGAGAGAAACGATATCGTGAAAAGTCGTGCAACCTGTATACTAGTTCTCTATCCGCGAGACATCCTTACGTGGGTGCTCGATGAAAATTATAAGATCGATTATCCTAATAAATTATGCAGTCCAGAATTATCTCAACGGGGCGATACGCCGAGATGAAACTTTCATGAATCCGCTGCAAGACATTTGCTCTTTTATTTCTTTCCTCTTTTCTCTCTCTCTCTCTCTCTCTCTCTCTCTCTCTCTCTCTCTCTCTCTTCTTTATCCGCTGTCTACTCGATGAATCGAAAATTTTCCATCTCTCGTTGACGCACGATAAAGAAAAAGAAAACTTTGCTCTCAATCGAGGAGGATATCTCTTCTTTCGCAAACACGTTATTTGCAAATACAACAAAATTGGTCCTTGATACATAAATGCATATATACGTAATACATACATACATTCATGCATGCAACGACGAACAACCAGTGGAGGTCGAGAGATCTCGCCCAAGCAAAACGTGGGAAACCATTTTCGAGTAACAACGTAAACTATGTAGTCGTTACGCGTTTATAATGCTATACACACCAGAGAGAGAGAGAGAGAGAGAGAGAGAGAGAGAGAGAGAGAGAGAGAAACAGAAAGAGAGAGAGAGTTGCCGCGTACCTATATAGAGAGGCGGCATTCGGTTTTAAACGGCCGCGTTACTATCCCAAGTTCGATGTAATCGCTCGTATTCTCCGCTTTCAGATCTGAAAGCACACGATCGAGCGAGCAGCACGCTCGCATACACTTGTAAGGATCGCGTGTACCCTTGCTAAATACATCCGTCGTAACTCCATCCTGAATTGCTAGATCTACTCTCGGAAAAGGAGTATAACATAATTCACTTTACGACTCCGCGCGTTCGCTTCACGACTTGCCAATAAAGGAGAGATACTCCTATCGAGCACTTTTCTCTATTTCATCGATTAGATAAACTTTTTGTATTTGTTTCTTTCTCTCTTTCTTTCTTTTTTTATCTTTCTATTTTCTTTTTTTTTTTCTTTTTTTTTTTTTATTTATCCGGTAGATAAATATTATTTAGATATTATCGTTATTCACTATTTTCTCGAGAGAAACTAATATTACAATCGTGTCGCGATTATCATGAACACAATAAACTTATATATACGTATCTATCTATACATCTTTCTCGAAGCTTTATGATTCAGAAATGGGGAGCACTCGAGGAACGATATTCAAGAATGGGATGGGGGGACTGCAAACGGTTGAGGAAAGCCCTAACCCGAAAAAGAAAAAGAAAAAAAAAAATATCTCGTTTCACGATCGGCAAAGTGCCTTGTCATCGTCGAGAGCGCAATTCCACTTCGGCGTCGACGTTCATAGTCGTCAGCTTCGGTTGCCTGGTCGTCGTGCTTTCGGGTACTCGTGAGAAGTATTCAGGAACTTCCTCGAGAGGTTTTCCTTTGCCCATTCGTCGGAGGGCCAAATAATATGCGAAGAATGTATACACAAGAACGTGCGCACACATACGTGCGAGAATATACACGCGTGTTAGACGACGTGGCGCGTGGAATTAAACGTCGGGCTATTAAAGCGAGTCCGCATGAATGTAGGTATATCCAAGGCAAAATAATAATAACTGAGAGAGACAGAGAGACAGAGAGACAGAGAGAGAGAGAGAGAGAGAAAACGATCCTTCTGGACCTCCCTCCATCCACATCCCTTTCTCTTCCTCTTTCTCCTTCTACTTCGAAAGTAAGTAAGGAGGGACCGAAGCGAGAAAGGGGAAGGAAAGAGAAAGCGTTAACTTCAAAAAGGGAGAGGGTAAGAAAGAAAAGGGAGTCGTCGCGAGCGTGCGTTTAACGCGCATCGGTCTAAGTGCTTCCTACGGCTTTAACGTTTCCTCCTTGCGCATCGTGCATCGTACTTTCCTGTAAAACATCGGTACAGTACGCGCCATCGACGATATTAAATCCAAAACGATAGAAGATCCCTTCGGCTAATTCGTCGATCTCTAAAGGAAAAGAAAAAAAAAAAATAGTAGAAAAAGATATAAAATTCTTAGATAACGCTCTAACGAGTCTCGGAACGAATTTGGAATCTCGTATCAATCGAAAGATTACAACGTCCGATCCAGTAGTCGTAGAATTTATCGACGATTGTAAAATAGCACGCACGTGTTGAAACTCGTCCAGAAGGGGTTCTACATCGAAGACAATGTAGAGTCCACGTTGTTTTTATCGATAGTAGCTCCTTCGAAATGACTTCGCTTACAAAAGAGTCGGACCATTGAACAATACGTAAACACGTAAGTGGAAGTAAAGCTCGAGGAGAAAGCGTTACACGAAGATAGAAATTATTAATAAATTCCGGTCTACGTCTATCGGAACGCGTATACGTTCCTTGATAATTCGACGTGTGATAAAAAGAAAAGAGGGAAAAAAAAAATAAATAAATGAATAAAAGAGAAATTCTTCACGTTGCTTCAATTTGTCCTTTCACCCGAGCAAAACGTCTGTAATACAAAAAATAACAGCGCGAGTTATGCAAACCTACGAATTTCTAAGTCCAGCTCGGTTTATACGTTTACCTCGCAATAACTTCCGCTGATACATTCGAACATCAAGTCGAGTATCGGTAAAGTCGTACAGTTAAAACCCTTATCCCAAGGATAGGCACACGCATTGCTTTATTAACCGGTCTTTTAAAACGAATCGACAAGACTACACGCTTCGCCTGCGATCTTAACCATCGTCCGAATCGAAAAACATCTTTGCGATACATTTAACAACGCATCGATCTCCACCAAAACCGTACAATTTCAAAAATCGAATAATAATATATCCGAACGAGATACATATGTAGTATTCGTACGACTCGTATCGATACGAGCGCGAGCGTAGTACTTATCCGACGTACGTATGTCGGTTTCTTCGTGAACACATACGGACTCGCATTTATCGATTATGTTCGCTCGACGTTTAGAGCACTCCAATCGATCGTACTTTAGACTCTAAACTCGGGAACACTAACATTTGCCGATCAATGTCCTAGAGAGAGAAAGAGAGAGAGAGAGAGAGAGAGAGAGAGAGAGAGAAGGGGGAGAGGGAGGGAGGAAGAGAGAGAAGAAACGTGGGATCGAGAATGTGTCGGGTCTCGTTAGCCAATAAGCCTCCGCAATATCTGAATGGCGATTTAGCTGGACGTTGGACTAACGCGCGTCGACGTACAGCTTTGAACGAGAGGCTTATACCAAGAGAGACGAAATATACTTCGGTCGCTGTACAAACGCGCGTGCTCGCGGTAAAGCGTATTTTGCGCGCACGTATGCGCTCGGATACACGCCCATCGACAGAGGGTCGGTCCAGTCCTTCCGTTTCGAAAAACATATTCCCATTTTGCTGCGCGCCATCGATTCGATCACTTTTCTTCTCTCCTTCTCCTTCTCCTTCTCCTCTTACTAATTCTTCTTCCTTTTCCATGAAAATTCAAAACCGAACTTTGCCGATCAAAGTATACTTTTTTAACTTCGTTACGTATATATACAATAGTAATAGTTTTTGTTAATTATCCTCAAGTTCGTCCGATTGCGTGTCACGAAACGTACTCGAATTCGATCGTACTTTCGTACGATTCTCCCATTCCTACTGAATAAGAAATTAGGGGAAAAACTTTTCCAGGAAATGACCTTTCGCTTCGGCGAAACCATGTGCGCACGGATGGAACGCGACGATCGATCTGTTTTTCACGGGTTATTAAAGCAGAACATACCCAAGTACGTATGTACGATACGTTCGTAGAGACGTTCGATCTACGATTGTTTACAACTCTTGGAGGTCCTACGACGATAAGCTCTTTCTATCGCCACCGGTAAGACAATATTAGCGGCTTTATCGAGCGACTCCATATGGCGTTTGCTATATATATATATATATATATATATATATATATATATATATATGCTACTGTTAGATATAGGGTAAACGATACAATACTATCTGCAACTCACGAATAATAGTATTTTTCATTTCAAATAACGAAGATCGAAGAAGAATGATAATTCTCATTCGTAAATTCTATTGAAAATTGAAAAGGATAGTTTGACGAATCGCTACGTATCGATTATGTCAATTATCCCTAGTTGAACCTAGATAATTCTGTAAATCGTTGAAAACGTCGATTGATTAGCAATCTCGGACGAATCGAGGCAGTCCAGGGAGAAGGATGGATGACACGCTTTAACGACCTTCGAGCGAGTTGCCGTCACTGCACTGTGAGATTCTCAATCACGCGACGCTTAATTAGCGCGCTTATACGTCCTACTCGCTTGCGATTCTCTTCCTACCGCGAGGACGATCTACGAGCACAGACTTTATTCTCTTTCGCGTCTACTTCCGCGACGATCGCGTGACACCGATAGTTTTACGTGCTTCCCTCTCCTTCCCTCTCTCTCTCTCTCTCTCTCTCTCTCTCTCTCTCTCTCTTTCTATTTCGATCGACAAGAACGATTATCTTATGGTCACGAGTCGATTAACTTTGGTTTACATTCTTGCCTCGCGTCTTCATCGTATATTATTTAAATACATTGCTATTTTTTCTCGATTCGATTAAATTTGCCTCGTCTTTTTATTGGATTTGTCTAGATATCTCCTCTCTCTCTCTCTCTCTCTCTCTCTCTCTCTCTCTCTCTCTCTCTCTTTTACTCTCAAATGATCCATTAACTCGATCCAATTTTCAACGTCCTAAAGATCGACCTACGAAGTTTACAAGTTACTCCGAAAGTTCCTGCCACCCGTTGGATACCAGGTCCTCGCTACAATAATAATTATCGTCATTATTACAGCAGTGGGTTACCGGTTGGGGCCTAAACCAAAGTTAATTACCAGCCGCCGAGGCTAATTTAAATCAAGACTAATTGACCTCGCTCCCTCCCGACTCCGATCCTCCGTCTCCTTCCCGTTCTCTGCTTTCTCGCTACCATTACGAGAGCACGCTCATACCTTGTCCTCTCGCATTACGAAAGTTCCATCAAAGTTACGTTGTATGTGGCAAACTTTGAAAGCTTTTCTACTCGCACAAAACGTTTGACGATCATGATATACCATGTCCTCGATGTGGCATAAAGAGTTTCATTTCGAAAGATATCCTATCGAATTTACTGGCCTCTATGAGATAGGGGCAACAATGACCCTATGAGACGGTCACTCCCTTCGAATACGTTTCTCTTGAAATTTGCGACCGAGCGAACGATCGTCTCGGACTTGTCCTCAAGAAAAAAAATGACGGATAACGACATAAAATTTGTCTTTGAGAGTCCCTGTCGAGCCCTCAGGCTTACAAGTATTCTACGTTAATGACCCACCGGCTCAGTGGTTCTCAAGTATCCTTCGTGATCCCGCGAAGGGTGCTGCCGACAAAATTCGAACGTCTTCGAATCTTCTGCATGCACATATGCGTATATATATATATATATATATATATATATATATATATACACATAAATAATATACATATACGAAGAAATACGAGATAAAGAGAATAAAGATAAATTGTTGGAAATTCCTTTCCTCTCGAGAAGGTTTTTTCTAAAATCTATATCCATAAAAAAATGAACGATAGGCTCGGTTTAAAGAAGAGAAAGCACTTCCTCTCCCTTCTTATTTCTAAAAGGACGAAAATCGAAGAAAGGGAATTTAAGTGGAACCGTTTAATTTTCTCGTAAAAGTGTCTTAAGTTAAGAGCACCGTTTTCCTCCCTTCGCGTAGAGAGGGTACGCGTAGGGGGTGAGAAAAACGAGAGAGAGAAAGAGTAGTCTCAAGGGCAGTCGCACGAAAAACCGTAGATTCTCTACGCTGTCACGGCTGGCAAGCACCCACGCGCCCATTAAGGTACCTACCACTCGCTCTCTATAAGATACTTAAGATGCCTCGTAAGGCACACACCGTAGTACCGAGACCCTTTTATAATTAAGACGTTATTTTACGACCGTGGCAGCGTGTCGCGAGAGCGTTGCATGCCTTTCTACGTGTCCCGCTAACAGGAGAGAGAAGAACGAGACGAGACGAGACGAGACGAGACGAAATGAGAGACAAAGGCATATGCATTGGAAGAGGCTGCGTTAGACCCTGAAAAATACGGTTATCGTCGAGATATTTTAATGGAACGTTGCATGACGTAGAGCTCTACCTCTATCTCTTTCTCTCTTTTTTTCTTACTCGCTTCTTTTCGGCTAACCGAAACGTTTTTAGACGGTAACTTTTACCCTACTCTCTTCGACCCCTTATGCATTCGTTTAAACTCGATGCACATTCTGAAAGAAGAATGGGGATGAAGCAGGAACGTTTCTCTTTCGTCACTTTTGTCCTATATCAATCAGGTGACAACCACGACGACGACGACGACGAAAGATTCATCGTAGTCAGGAACGACGACACAAAGTTTCCAATAGAGTTACGAATTTATCTGGATGTCGGTGGTACACCGAAAACGATAAATCCAGAGCTCCTTCTTCGATTTACATTCGTATCCTTATTTCGAGCTATTTGTCTCGGACCGGAGGGATTCCGGCGAACGAGCTTAAATCTTCTTCGTTCTACCGCTATCGGGAAGATCCCAAGGGACCATCTTGGTATTACCGAACAGAGAAAGAGAGACAGAGAGAGAGAGAGAGAGAAAGAGAATGAGAGAAACTCCTAGAGTTTACACGCCGTGAAACAATATATGTGTATGTGTGTTTGTATCTATGTATACATATATATATATATATATATGTAACAAGAAAACGACGTTTTCGTAGTTTCCTTTCGTGACAGTGAATCTCAATGTATTTTCCTTTTCTATCAAATTTCATGTTTTCGCAAGTATCTCTCTCGTAAACTCGTTCAGTTTTCATGGAGGAGCGTTCCTCTCTAATCTTGGAAATATAAAATAAAACTTTTTCATTAGAGAGTCTTTAGAGGCACCATAATAACGTAAATATAAACCTTATCTTCATTACGGCCTGGAGCGTCATGCAGTGACAAGGAAGGTAGGTATGTACGTATCGCGTTCGTCGCGAAACTAACGTGGTAAGGGTTCGAAAGATTGTTAATCGTTGACGGGAAAGGAGTATGAAATATTGAAGCTTTTTTCCTCCCTCTCTCTCTCTCTCTCTCTCTCTCTCTCTCTCTCTCTCTCATTCTATCTCTCTTCTTCGCTCACTCTCTACGAGAGCTTGTTTCCCGGCAAGCCCTGTCCATAGATCCTCAAGGTGGATTTTAATGAGACAGCCAGAGGCGTGACGTTCTAATAACGCGAAGGCGCTCGGATATACCTATTTACACAGCCACCTAACGTCGCCTCGTGCATACACTACGAACCAAAAGTTTCGTCCTCGGCAAACATCTTCGGGAAGTTACAGGAATTTAATTACTTCGACAAATGAAGTAAGGGGACTTGGCTTCTGGCATCGAAACGAGACGTCCGTGGAATTATAATGTCTCTCTCTCTCTCTCTCTCTCTCTCTCTCTCTCTCTCTCTCTCTATCTATCTATCTATCTATCTATCTATCTATCTATCTCTAAATAATACGTTAAATAAAGTTTGCTCGTTCTCGAAAAGAAAACTTGTTTACAAAAATGTTTCCCTCTTCTTCGTATTGCCAAGAGTTGAACATTTCTAGCATACAATATAGGTATGCATGTATATGTTATATATAATACCAATATCGTTGTCCCAGAGCATATCGAACTACCAGAGACACGAAGCGGTACCACGGTCTACCGTTGGTCTATTACTACCGTTCTAAGGCCGATAGCGTACGATGGTGTTGGTACGTAGCGATGTCGATAGTGACCGTGACAGTAGCACCTACCTACGACTCCGGTAATGGCGGGTCCAGTCGCGATAAGGATTCGTATTTCACGCGACCCGTCGCTCGTCTTCGATCTTGACTTTCCGTGTGCGAGCTCACCGGAAATTTTCTTTCGAAGAAAAAGAACGCCGGAATAAGAGACGTCTGCGAAAATCGTCCGAGATAAGTATTTCATTTCATTCCGAACTCGCGTATCTCAATGCAAAACCTTCGAGAAATTATTTAAAATCGCGGGTAAGGTAAAACGAAAAGTTCAAAAAAAAAAAAAAAAGGAAGACTTTAAAAAGATGAAAGAAAAAGAAAAAACATACAATTTTCGTTCGAGCCGCTCGATTGTCCGCCAACTTCTTTTGTCCCTAACTTCCTTTTCGGTAGACGAGAAACTGTCGGACAGATTCTCTCTCTCTCTCTCTCTCTCTCTCTCTCTCTCTCTCTCTCTCTCTTCCTCTAGCTCATACTCACGATCTCACCGTATTTTTCTCAACGACGAAAACTGACGCAACCCTGGCGCTCCTCGTTTCCGGACAGCCCTTAACGGAGTAATAAACGAGAAATGGTTTCCCAGCAGCAGCCACTACCAACACCAACATCACCATCACCACCATTGCCACCATCACCATCACCACCGTCGTCGACGGCGTTTTATTTCGCGACAGTCGCTTCTGATTTCTCCTAACGAGCGCTCCTGGCTATTCTACGACAGCTAGAAGCGAACACGCTGATAACGCGTTAGAGCAACGTTATCACGTAATGAAGAGACATAAATAATTTGAAGACGTACGAATGGTATAACGACTCCACGATCGGATTATATCGATAACTCTGAATCAAGAGAAAGGAAGAACAGCAGATTAATCCTTTATCGAAATCTACTAATAAAGAATCGTCGAATAAATTTATTTCATATACCGCGAACAAATAACGATTTTCCTCCGATTGGAATTTTAACGCTACCCAACGGCTTTTACGATAAAAATTCGAAAAAGATTTATTTTTCTCTTTTTTTTTTTTCGCAAACACGTACCCTCTCTTTTCCGATAAAAGTGGAACGAGAGAAAATCGAACGAGTAAATATTATCATCTTTGTTTTGATCCCGCGAATTTAACAATTGCCATTTTGTTTGTAAATTTTGTAATATTTTAATGAATGGAGGTCTATAATAGAATTCCTACAACTCATCTTCAAAAGAATACAGAGAAATAGACAGAGGGAGCGAAAGAGAGACCGGAACTGCATGCAAGCCGTAGGAATAGGAGCGTCAACGGGTGGTAGCGGTGGCAGGATATACTACGCCGTTTTCTCTCTCTCTCTCTCTCTCTCTCTCTCTCTCTCTCTCTCTCTCTCGCTCTCTTCATTTCTCTCTATCTCACGAGCTCCGCTTCGACGGTGGCGGCTAACCAAATTAAACGTAATTTGAATTTCGTTTGAAATTCAATCGATGCTTCCCCGGTCGATTCTACGACCACGAACCTACGAGTTATCGAATAAAAATGTCGAAAATTCCGTGGCCGTGGAACCGCAACCGGTCACGTTCGTCTACCGGCGGAACTCCCGCGCGGAATTTCGCCAATTCCGGATACGACGAGTGGTAAAATCAGAGAGATAGACAGTAGCAAACTCCTACCACACCGCTACTCGATTTCTCCAAATCCGGAAGCTTCGAGTTTATCCACTCATCCTCGATAACGTTCGGACGTTGTGTGAACGTTGTCGAACAAAAACAACGTTATGCCATTTTGCGATTCCTCGAATCGATACCGGTCGACGTTCTCAAAACAAGCCATTTTTCTCGCGTACTTGAAACGTATAAATTCTTTGGGATAAGCTTTAAAAATAAAAAGAGTAACGAGATCGAAGCCAAAGAAGAGAGAAGCACGTAGACACGAAAGTGACACGTAAATCCAGGGCGGATGTGGCAACGAGAGCAGCATGCTCGTAAACGCGAATCGATCGCGAAGGGATGAAGGGTATGGTAAAGAGTAGAGAATAGAGAGAGAGAGAGAGAAAGAGAGAGAGAGGAGAGAGAGAACCGAGACCATAATCCGTTTAATTCCCAGCTAACGAGACGCCCTTTGTGTCGATTAACCCGTGCCAATTCGCGTCCGGCTCGAACGCGAACGCGAACGCGAACGGGATCGATGCAGTGTAAAGCGTATAAGGTCGACGTTTTCCGATCGAACGATTCGTCCTATCGATCGATATATGTATACGCTAGCAAAGCTCGACACACGAAACTGCTTTTCGATTCTGTTGTCACACCGCGCGCTTCGGGACATTCCAATCAGCGAGATCGGCCCACGTAAATCCGATGTGTTACGCTCCGAAAATCAGGGATTTCCACCGCAGACGATCGAAAGAAGGACGTTTCTACGAGCGTGACAACGACAAATTCGACCGTTCGAAAGCGAACCTTCTCGTTTCGTACGTATTCGACCGCGCGTCTTCGCGTTCTCGATACTCTATTCGATTATTTATCGATTATTTTAAGCAAGCGCTAGAGAAGAATTTCTTTTCAACTAGGCCACGTCTACGTAAATGCGAAAAGTCTTTGATAAAGATAGAAGAGGATGAACGAATAGATCTGTCTGGCTCGAGGCCATAGGACAGAAGTAGCAATTACCTACTTGCAAAGTTGGTATACCCACTTATACGGATATAGAAAAAAGGTAGAGAACGAGAGAGACGGAGAGACAGAGAAAGAGAATAAGAAAAATGGAAATACATTCTCTTATATTCCTTACGCATGGATGCCGTTGGGAGACGTTTCTCGGACAAGGTGTGTGACGGTTCACCGACTAAATCCAGAAGCAGTCAGGAAAGATTTCCGAGAAGGCTGAGAGACGTGGAAGAAACTCACTCGGTTGTAGATGTAGGAGGCTGCTCTGCTCGTATATTTCTTTTCTGCTCTTCCTCTACGCGTTCCTGGAATAAAGAGATTATATTTATGAATACCAGAGAGGATTAACACGGTGTTCTTTGTAAATGACGAGAAAGAGAGAGAAAATTCAAAGACTTTTAACGCGAGTTACGTAAAATTTCATCGCTTTCCCAAAGAATTCTATGCAACTTGCAAGAAGAAGGATTCGAGAGATAGAACGACGATAGCTTTCAGAGTCGATTAAAATCGTGGTACCTTATCGCGAGTCTCCTACGACTTCCGAGCGCAGGAAGTAGAAGAGGAGATTGCTTTGAAATCACTTTACTTTCTCGTAATTCATCTCCGCGGTCCGTTCGAAGGGTCCACGGAACGGATCTCGATTCCGTCCCTTGTATTTCATAAAGCGAATGGACATTTAGTTTCGCGTCTTACGTCGCAAGAAGAAAAACGAGCTTTGCAAATTTTTACAACGGATACTAAGTCATCTCGCGGTGGCTCTTGAAATCAACCGTAGCTATAAATATACGAAGAAAGCTCGACAAGGACGAGTAAGCATACGTACGAAGAAAAGCTCTATACCATTGTACGTTGTTGAAAATTTCGTAACGACTAACGCCCGCCCGTCGGTCTTCGAGTTGCCCTCTGTGTTTTCTTTGCCAGCTAAAAAGATCGCGCGGGTTAACGGGAATTTACGAAATTCTTGTTAAGCCTTCGAAAAGTGTTGGTAGCCGATGCCACGGCGTATCTTGCCAAGGAAAACACCATCGCAGCACGCGCGATTAATCTACGTCCGCCGTTGGCAAAGCTCTCTTCGCCGAAGAAGCCTTGAAATTCGAAACTAACGCGCGACGCCTTTAAAAAAAGATCCGTGATCGTAGGATAGAGAAGAGAGAAGAGAGAATGAGAGAAAGAGAGACGGACGAACCATAAAATGCCCATTTCTATTGATTCCTAAGGAAGGTTTATTACGAAACGAATACTATTTATGACTCCTATTTCACGGTTTCGCATCGATGGATCAAATTGCAAAGATACATACGTCCGAACGTACGAGTTTATAACGTGCTACAATTAAAATATGTAGATACACGTTCGGTATAAATCTTTTAAACGTGCTATAAACTTGACGAAGCGAGTGAATGAAGCGCTATGAATGGCGGCTCCTCCAAAGAAGCACCTCGTGAATGGATACGCCCGGTTGTACGATGCGTACGCACGCACGCACGCACGCACGCACGCACGCACTCACGCTCACGCAGGAAACGGTCTCTACGAATACTCGAATGATTTTCATCCTAACTCGGCACTAAAGCCAGTTAAGGAGGAAGTCGTAAAACCTATTTCATCGTCCATACCATATCGTAAAATATTATCGGCACTCGAATTCATTTCCATAGATTCTCTTCTTCCAACCAAAAGAAAGTCAACATAAATGTTCCCTTAGAATTTCTCATTTAAAGTTTGCCTTTGGAACGAACAGGAGCGAAGAATTAGAAAATTTGTAGATTAGCAGAAAATGGAAGAGACAGAGGGAAAGAGATAAACGTCCTTTTCATCGATAGCACGTGATTTCTATCGTACTATCAATTATATTCCGAAAACGTGTGATAATTATCAGGTAGAAACGTGCTTCCAGCAAAGGATCACGGCCTCGTCAAAACGTATGCGCTTTCCCACGAGAGAGTATTACTCGCGGTCGGACCAAAATTATAGGCTGCCTATTACACGGCTAGAACGATACTAGAATGGTGAAGAGAAATAGCTACGAAAACAAGAAAAGTGCGTGCTTCCTTTCTCGCCTCTCGGTCTCTCTAAATTGTACGACTGTTTAAGTCGCTAAACCATCGAGCGTGTTAAAACGATAGGCGGCAGAAGCAATGAAAGAGAACGAGGAAGAGAGCCAATGAGAGAGAGAGCTACGATCGAGAGAGAGAGAGAGAGAGAATGAAGAAAGCTGGACAAAGAGAAGGAACTTGGCTTTTCCACGAACGCGTCGAACGATAATTATGAAATTCCTGCAAAATGCTTTTGCACGCAATCAGCGTAGAGGGAACGCACGTGTGTGTAAGTACACGCCTCGGCTCGGTTTATTCAAGCAACTCGAGTCGAACACGAAGCGTGTCGGTCCTCTTCGTCCTTCCTGCATGCTTTCTTGTCTTCCTTCTCTCTTTTTTTTCGCTCTCTCACCTCGTCGCGTCTCGCAGTCTTCTCGAGCGAAGCGCGAGCCGCGTAAAATGCCTCTCGTGCTTTGACGGTTATTACGGATTCCTTAGCGAGAAACGATACACGCGAGTAAACGCGCACTGGAAAATAAAGAGGAACGAAGAAAAGAGTCCAGCTCGCGTGCAACGCCTCTCTCTCTCTCTCTCTCTCTCTCTCTCTCTCTCTCCTCTTCGATAATTAACAAACTCTTCTTAGTAAATGACATTCGCGCTCATCTCGATTCTCCTAGAGTATTTTCAACTCGTACTCGATGAAACCGTAAACGATGTTCGTTTACCGAACACGCCGACTTGTTATCGCTTTCTCGTAGAAGAAGAATCTTCCTCTAGAGTAGTCTTTTACGCGTCTTTCGATCCTACCTACCTTCCTTCCCTTTCGTCGATCTCCCTGTATCGGAGATAAATATTATGATGTAAAGTCGAGGACACTAGAAACTACATCTAATAATCGTTTCAATAAAGTCGTTTGAAGGATAATCTCGTGACACGTTACTCTTCCTTTTGAGAAGCTATAAGGAAGTGGAAAAACGTGTATCACTTTCTCTCTTCGTCTTTCCTACGAGAAAGCATTGTCTTCTTCTTTTTCTTCTTCTTCTACTACTAGCTCTCTCTCTATCCATTCGTCTCTATCTAAACCTCGCTAACTCAGGACCGTAACATATATCCCGTAGAATTAATTGAGTCTCGCTCTCCGAGTCGCATTATATACGCTGACCGTGCCGGTCGAGATAATAGATGGATAACCGAGACTAGATAATAGATATGGCACCGGGGAGAATGATAATGGCCGATGTCAAGTGCGAGACGAGACAAGCCGAAGTAATCTCTAAGTGTCGGTGATGTATCGTACACATATGTATATAACAAAGTGAGCCATTAACTATTGCCAACCGAAGTGAATTTTTATGTAACGATTTTGAAAAACTAACATTTTATTTTCTAATATTCTATATAACAGTTTAAGCAAAAATTAAATCGATAGAAAATCGTTTTACTCGACGATATGTAGTTATTAATATTAACCGGCTTCTTCCTCGTCGTCGTCGTCTTCGTCGTCGTCGTCGTCGTCGTCGTCGTCGTCGTCGTCGTCGTCGTCGTCGTCGTCGTCGTCGTCGTCGTCGTCGTCGTCGTCATGACGTCATAATGCATCCGACATCGCGTGACAAGGTACCACGCGAAGAGATCCGTCTCTTCTCCTACCGCGCTTTTAACCGGTACCACTCGACCTGTCCTTCCCTCCCTCTCGTTCCTCTTCTCCCTCTTCCTCTAGAACTCCGTTTGGCCTTCCTTGCTTGGAGGCACCAAGTGTACCGAAGTGGATAATACGATGGTTAGGGCGAACGACGGACCAGACGAATGCCTCGGGAATTTGCGAGAAGCTAAACGTCGACGGCTACAACACGACGACCGATGCACTTTCGGCTTCGTCGTATTTACACGTATATGTGTGTATATATATATATATATATATATATATATATATATATATATATACATATATAAAATGCAGCACGAAAGAAATAGAAAAAAAATAAACGCAAGTATTATTTATGATCGAGGAAACGTTTTCTCAAACTATTCTTTCGTAGATACAATAAACGCTTATATCCAAGCAAGAGCTTGAATTCGTTTCGTAGGATAGAATTTTCGTGCCTCTGGCCAAACATGAATATGCGATTTCAAATTTTAGTATCGTACACGATGTTTCATTAGGATGCAAATTATTCATTCATAAGGCTTGTATATACGGCCATGGAATAACCGCGTTAATGCCGGTATCGTTTCGATGGATACCGAGACATTACCATTGGATGCGTTTAACGAAGTGTTCGAATCGTTCCTACTCGCCTTTAATGCCTCATCAAATTTTCTCTATAAATCTGATCAAATTCTAATATATTAACGCCCTCCCTTATTATTTCTATCTTCTTTTGTTGCAGATCAATGTGGAAAGTGTCGGGCGAGCACGAAGAGACTGAATCTGAACAAATACTGCAAAAGAGATTACGGTGAGTACGTAGCAAAAAAAAAAAGAAAAAGAAACAGAAAGAAAAAGAAAAAAAAAAAAAAGGAAATCTAAATTAATTTGAAACAGAATACAAACCACGTAAAATAGAAAGAGAGAAAGTTAAAAAAGAAAGAACGTTGGTTTCGGGTCAAAGTTCCTAAAGAAGAAGTTGAGAAGAGAAAAGGGAAGAGAGAAAAGAGAAAAGAGAACAAGTCCTGTACGAGTGATCTACACATGGGCCAGGCTCTCGACGATTCGCATCACCTCTTTTCCTTCTCTTCTTCCTCTTTCTTCTCCCTTTCCTGTTCGTTCGTTCGTTCGTTCGTTCGTTCGTTCGTTCGTTCGTTCGGTGGCGCGATGCTGGTGTGTGCAAGGCGGCTCGTTCAAAAAAAGTGAAAGGCTCGCCGTTTTAGCGGGTAGAACTTTCAATAATAGAAAGGCATGCTTTTGAGCTGTGGTCCAGTACGCCGGGCCACGGTTTTAGGCTCGTTCTCCCTCTTCATCTTTTTCTCTCTCTCTCTCTCTCTCTCTCTCTCTCTCTCTCTCTCTCTCTCTTGCCATCCTTCATTCTCTAACTCCTCTCTTCCTTCCTTCTCTCGTCCGTTTGCTTGATTCAGCGCAGATAAATCTTCAACAGGTCTGCACTTAGCTGTCTCCGTCTTGGAATAGAAGCCGAAACGACCACACGACGTACTATCATTCTTCCTTTTATTTACTCTTTCTTTTTATCTATTCCTCTCTTTCTCTCTCTTTCTCTTTCTCTTTCTGTTTCTGTTTCTGTTTCTGTTTCTCTCTTTCGTGTCGTTTTGCGGAAGCAAATCCGATAAGGGAACAATCGAGAACATTACGAAAATAGCATAAACCGATTCAACGAAGAAGGAAGGTCAGTAACAAAAGTTTTCCAGCTCAACGTGCGAAGATATATTACTTACTCGAAAACTAACATTATTGATTGTAAAATAAGAAAAAGAGAAAGAAGAAAAAATGCGATCCGTTATCGAAAGGACGTGAGAGTACAACGTCGATCCTTTCAGTCAACCATCTCTCTTCTCCGATCGAGTAATGAATGGTTCGATCGAAAGTACCGCTCGACGTTGAGTCGGTTTCGACGGGCGCACCGGCCATGACCCTGGTCCTTGGCGAAAGGCTAATAGTATCCCTGTCCTGCGAACGACAGGATCGATGGATACGATCGTAATAAGAGAAAGAGAGTAATAAAAGCAAAAGCTGTTTTGCAAACCACAACCCTATTCCCCAGACGTTTTCCCTTCGTCTGTGGGAGACCACGACCTCCTTCCAAATACTCGACACATTTATATATATATAGATATATACATATATATATATATATATACATATATATTGTACCTGCGTATATCATGTGTATACATATGTATGTATATGTTTATCTATATATATATATATATATTGTACATATGTATGACACGCGTGTACATCTCGATTTTCAATGAAATGTGTTGTATTACCGTTTGTTAATTCGAAACAATTCGTCTCCATTTTTCTAGCTATACTTGGAAGAATAACGGACAGGCACAAGAAGAGCGATGGTTCGCAAAGCGGTAGTAGCGTGTCTGGGACATCTTGGATACGCTTCACATTGAACGTCGATTTTATATACAAAAAGAATCCAAACTCGAGGATTCGACGCGGCGACATACCACTGTACGTGCACTCCGCGGATTTGGCTTGCAGATGCCCCAAGATCAAACCCAACAAGTGAGTATTTGCAAATTATAACGAGTGGTAATTAATATTAGAAACGTGTCATCCTTTATATATGTATATACATATATATTGAAGATCTCAGAAACAAAACATTGATTCTCGTCGTGTCCATAGATCGTACTTGATCCTCGGCCAAGAGAGCGACGGTGGAGGTCAAGGTGGTCTCACTGTGACGCAGAGATCGATCGTCATCGAGTGGCGCGACGAATGGCATCGTCGAATGCGTCGCTTCCAACGTAGAGCAAGATCGTGCCATTGAAGGAGCAGCAAGTCATCGGCACATGCGAGGACGTAGAGAGAGAGAGAGAGAGAGAGAGAGAGAGAGAGAGAGAGAGAGAGAGAGAGAGAGAGAGAGAGAGAGAGAGAGAAAGAACGAAGGAAGATTACGAAGAAGGATTCGCCCCACCCGCCTTTATAGAGGAGCCTGCTACCTTGATTTTTCTAATCGCGAATACCGCCCGAGTATCGATAGGTGGTTCAACTCGCGAACGCTCGCGATGATTCCGTTTACGGTCCGCGATAAGAAAGAAAGAAAAAAGAAAAAACAAAAAAAAAATATAAAAAATACAAAAAAGATCCCCCAAAAAAATTACAAAACAAAAAAAATTAAAAAAAGAAAAATAAAGAAAAAAATAAGCCAAGGCGAATATCCATACTCGCGCGTCAGCTCGATTATTTCCAGCGCGAGTATCGATAATCGTGCGTCTTCCGTGCTCGATGTCCACCATACCATTAACTATCTCGCACTGGTGTGCCGGTATTATTCGAGACGCTACCGTTTACCGAAGATAAAGATAAAGGTTTCAAGCGCGTAAAGCTCGTGCGTTCGACGCTTCAAATTTTGATTTACTCGCGGCGGTGTCGGCGGCAATAGTAGCAGCAACAGCAGCAGCAGCAGCAGCAGCAGCAGCAGCATCAGTAGTAGCGGCAGTCTCGCCTTAAGTCGTTCTCAACCCTTCTGTCGAAAACGAGCGTGCGAACGTGAGAGAGAGAGAGAGAGAGAGAGAGAAAGAAAAAAAAGAGAGACAGCATGAACGAGCACGCGACCCGAGAGAATGAATGCGTGTGTAAATGAATGCGAGCGAGAGAAAAAGAGACAGAAAGAGAGAGAGAAAAAGAAAGAAAAGAAAGAGAAAGAGAGAGAGAGAAAGAGAAAGAAACAAGTGGACAAGCTAGTGAAACGAGAAGAGTTAAGCGCAAGGCACGGAATATATTTAGCTGTCGTATATTATCATCAAAGCCATATCGTGCTGTCGGGCTCAAGGAGCGAAGAACCGTCGGCTTTGGACATACGTTGGACACGAGCCACGATTACGAAGGCCCCAAAACGGTCCTCCGCTTGCCGACATTTCGCAGCCACAGAAAATCGCTTCCTCCTCGTGTCGTCTCGCGACTCGCGCGATTCCAAAGACACGATCTTTTCGCGTTTAACACAACATTATACATTTTTACCGATAAAAGTTAAGAAACCTTAAAGACCACGTATACATATATATACATACATACATACATACATACATACATACATACATACATACATACATATATACATACATAGATACATACGTGCAAAAGTCATACTCCTTTACGATATAAATGTTTCGAATGTTTCGAATAAATCGAAGTGTTACTTAACTATTGTCGGTAGGTTTAATTTCCGTAAATAAATTGAAACGATCGACTTCTCCTTTCGTTTCGCGTTAATGCGAATAAAAGGACGAGCGGCGGCGAAACCATGAGAATTCCGCAAGACCGTGCGACCGACGACTGTAAATGGCACAAAACTTCCATATACGCTAGCCCCGAGGCCTTTCCTCGAGCCCACCTCCTTCCTCCTACTCCGTCTCCTACATCGCCTCTTCTTTTTTAATTTATTTATTCTTCTTCGCTCGTACGACGATAACGCGTCGACACGACACGACACGAAACATCCTACGCTCAACACGCACCTACACACATATATACACACGCGCACACGCATACACACGCGAATACACGCGTACGTACGGACAGACAGATATACAGACGGACAGTGGACACGATCATACAAGTATTTGCGTACACACGCTCGTACACACACGTACACACACGCGCGCGCGCGAAAAAAAAAAAGAAAAAGAAAACAAAAACAACAGAAAAAGAAAAAAACAAAAAGTAATGATTACACGCGTTCGTTGAATGTAGATTTTCTTGTACATTTTCTATATAAATTATTAAGACCTTTTTCTAGCTGATATTATGTATTATTAATGACTTACTTATGTATGTAGATGAAAAGAAATGGTAGAGAGGCTAAGCAGCCGAAGAAACGCGTCGCAATATAACTACACTGCCTTTATCGATCACTGCCGGCGATCGTCCGTTCCACGGATCGATGGATCGACGCGTCGAAACGAGAGAATATCAGCCCGTTTTATGATCGATCGTATGCATTCTTCGAGCCTAACGTGATACAGAAGATATTGAAAATTCGGCGGGTTTTTAGAAAATACAAAAAAGAAAAAAACAAATTCTTGATATATCGTTAAGAGACGTTATAGGTTACTTAGGTTCGACATCACGAGGATATTTCAAGATCGATCCATGATAATCGATAAAATCAAGTTCCTAAGCACGACGACCGTTAATTTTCTTGGTGCCAGGAACAGAAAAAGAAGGAAGGCCCGTGTTTCCTCGGAAGGACATAAGCGTGTACATGTACCTTCGCGTATAATGAGAAAGTCTAGAACGAGAAACGCTACTTTCGATCGGCGACGCTCACACGTACTTACTTACTTGCTTGCTCTCTAAAGACGATCGAGAAAAGGTATATCGTTTACGGGCAAAACGCGTATCGAAGATTTGCGATCTTCGCAATTCGCTTCGGATGCTGTCGATATGCGATATGCGACACGTGCAACTGGTTGCAAGGCGACGCGAGATGAAAATATGCGACCGTTCAAAGAAAGAGAGAGAGAGAGAGAGAGAGAGAGAGAGAGAGAGAGAGAAAGAGAGAAATAAAAAAAGAGAAAGAGAGAACTGCGCAAGATCCGATTGTCTGTCTCCGTCGTCTACGCTAGAATTACATGTATAAAATGTACCAACTATAAGATAACGCTATTTAGATTAAGATTCAAGAAAAAAGTTATATCGTATATTCGCAGTTTAGCTGGCGACAGTTAGTAACAAAAAAAAAAAGACCGAAGAGAAAAGATCGAAACGGCGCGCGATCCTCCTCCAATTTTTGATCGTCGATCTGTAACACTTTTTCATAGATCTCCTTAACGATCTTTTAGCTTTTCTAATTCGTTATTTTTTCTTCTTGAAAAAGAGAGATCATTGTCTTATTTAAATAGAGGAGCCATTCGTTAACGCGACGATACACTTTATATTTCATATCTTATATTCCATCGTTGTTTTATTCCGTCGAATATATATATTCGACGATTTATTCATTCGATCGACGATCGCTAGCGCAGCACGAATAAGAGGAAACGAATGTTAAAGGATTTCCGATCATGCCAATATATCGTAGAATATACGCGATGTCACATTAAGTGTGCTATTTATACCTCCAAATTATTATATCGATTGCTACTACTGTACCACACAATTATGGAACTTAGACGCGATTAAATTATTAGATGTACCGTTGTGTATTGTGATGTAATAAATGTGACTAGTTGTACGAGAAATAAAATGCAATGCGTATGAAAGAAAGTCTAGAATCCTTACTTCATTTATTCGCTTAACGATATTCCAACTAAGCCAAGTATTCCATTTCTACGAGACGGATAAACAAATTCATATATCGTTTTTTGATATCGGTAACGCCACGTAGCGAGCTAAATAGCAAAGTTAACGATCTACCAAACTTATCGACCGTAACGTAACGTAATGGATTTATAAAACTTGGATCGATTTCTAATCGGAAAAAAAGAAATCTGCATTACCATAATACTCTATCGATAATAACATTGTGTCTTGCTCAAATGAATCAATCGTTCATCGGATAAAGTAGATCTACGAACGAATATTTACCGACCAGTCATCGAAAACCGACTTTCTTATAAAGTTAAAATCGTTAAAATAAAATATCATTGGAGTTACTTGGCGAATTTAAAGAAAAAAAAAAAAAAAATGGCTACTATATAATTAGAGAATATATTCTTTTTCGTGGAAAAATTTTCTCTCTATTGCGATTTATAACCTATATATCGATATCGAATAGAACAATCTATATTATTACAGATAATCTATAATTACATGAAATTATGCTCCCTGCGATTCAAATAATTCGTTTCGACGCAAATTACCAGCTAAAATTCAAATTATTTCAACTTTATAAGCATCGACAGATCATTTTCTTACGAGTCAGGGAATCAGTCGAACAAATGCTAGGAAAATATTGAATATCGTTGAAAAAATATTAGTTAACAATACCTGTTATTCTAGGATCGTTTTCCTGCATGATCTAGATGAAAATTTCATGTTGTTGAAAATCAATTGTTGGGAAAGTAAAAAATATTTGGATCACAACGTTCCGGTAACAACATGGTCGCCTTGTTGCCGCGAAAATGAGAAGAATTTCGGACCGACCGTGATCCGATTGGCTGTTCATTAATTCACTGATATCACGTGACTTCATAAATGCATATTTCTAATAACCGATATTCTACGTATCAACTTTTTAAACTTTTAAATCTAACTAAAACTCTATATCACATTATACGTGAATAAATACTTTTGAATAAGCAAAAGACGATGACGGTAACGCTTCGAAGTATCGCAAGAGACTAACGTCTTATTAAAAGTTGTCTTTATTTATATTTTTCTCTTTTGGTTCACTATTTAATCTCGTCGTCTTTCCGAACAATAATTAAATTACATATTGTGTATTGTTTGTTTACGTTACTTTTGATAGAAAGGTATATATAAAATTTAACTCGTACGTACGCCATCTACCGTCTATTATGGTTACGTTATAACCAAACTATCAAAAACATCGATTAACAAAATAACGAAAAATTAGTGTATTCTTGGATGTATTCAACTTCTCTAAATATGTTAACATCTCTTCGTGTACTTCGTACGCTTTTAGTACGTAATTATATATAAAAAAAATTTGTTATTTTTTTGAAATTATTAATTTAATTTTTATTAAATATGATCCAACTATACCTTATGTAACCTTCGAATCATATTAAAATAATTGTTTCTGTTTGACAATTATTACCCGATTTTTCTATAGGCTTCTACAAAGAGCAGAGGAATACAAACGTCTTCTAGCCATGCATCCGAACAGCTGTTCAATGTACGTTATAATATTTTTATTAAATTCTTGACAGCTTTACTTCAAACGTAGTAACATTATCTTTAAATTGTAGCATAGAGATACCGAATATAATAACCCCAATACACCCTTCGAGTTTAATGAAGCAAACAAAAAACGTATCGAAGCTCTTCTCAAAATTTATCCAGAAGGTCACAAACGTGGTGCGATGATACCTCTATTGGATTTAGCTCAAAGACAACACGGTTGGCTACCACTCTCTGCTATGCATAAAGTTGCAGAGATTCTCAATGTACCACGTATGCGTGTTTACGAAGTTGCTACCTTCTATACAATGTTTAACAGAAATCCGATAGGGAAATATCATGTACAAATTTGTACTTGTACTCCATGCTGGTTGCGAGATTCAGATTCTATAGTAAATGCAGTAACCGAAGCTGCATGTTGCGAACTTGGTTGCACTTCTGAAGATAAATTATTTACAGTATCGGAGGTAGAATGTTTAGGAGCATGCGCCAACGCACCAATGTTCCAAGTTAATGACGATTATTATGTAAGTGATTATAAATTTTCCTTTTTTATAAATAATTCTACCGGTAGAAAACTTAATCTTATTACCTGATTTTATTTATCTCGATAGGAAGATTTGACTCCTGAGAGCGCGGCAAGAATAATTAACGCGTTAAAGAAAGGTGAAAGACCACCGCCTGGTCCTCAAGATTCGCCTAGATTTGCTGCAGATCCAGCTGGTGGATTAACGTCCTTGAAAACTCCACCTCCGGGACCAGGATTTAAGATCAGATCAGATCTATAAAACAAATGTAAATACAAATTTAGTGTGTGATGTATGTAAATGATTTAGGAATGTCCAAAAAGTTTATAAATAAAGTTTCCAATGATGGAAAAATAGCCATATATTTAATATGTTAATTTTTTATAAAATTGAATATTATAAAAAAATACATCTTTTTGTGTGAGAAATAATACAGTTCTCAGCGATTACGAAAGACCAACTAAGAAAAAAAAATATATATATATAAATATTTTTACAATTTTCAAAAAGTATGCGATAGAAACAATGTAGTTATTAGCCCGGTAAAATTCTCGGCATTTCTCGTCCTGTCGTTTTCTCTGCTAAGTCGTATTGAAAGTAAAAGATTTATAAAAGATATATCTACCAAATTAACTTTTTTTTATTAAACATTGAAGTAAAATGTATGAACCAATTGCAACAACAGAAAAATCACAAAAGATCGAAGCGATAAACAAAGAAACGATACATCGTATTTGTTCTGGACAGGTAAGGTTAACCGTTGAACAAAAGATTAGTTTATATTTATTATTAGTCTCACAATATTTTTAACGTAGAACTATGTAATTATATAGGTAGTGATCGATCTCTCAATTGCTGTAAAAGAATTAGTTGAAAATAGCTTAGACAGTGGAGCTACAATTGTTGATGTAAAATTAACAGATTATGGAAAAACATGTATAACTGTCTCAGACAATGGAAGTGGAGTTGAAGAACAAGATTTTGAAGGATTAGGTCAGTGATTAAATAAAAATATATAATAAGAATTCATAATTTTTTAAGAAGCACTTCTTATGATATCACTCCATAAAGTAAATTTGTTTACGATTAAACTATATGATAGATGGAAGTATTTCAAAAAAATTAAAATTTTTTTTTATAACAAAACAGGTTTAAAACATTATACGTCTAAACTCCGCGAATTTTCGGACTTAACAGAAGTAAATACATTTGGATTTCGTGGAGAAGCTCTAAGTTCATTATGTGCATTAGGTGATTTAAGTATCGTAACCAGGCATTTGATCAATGAACACGGATTTAAGTTAGAATTTGATAGGAATGGTTTATTAAAAAAGAAAGAAATATGTGCCAGAGAAAAAGGAACATCGGTTCATGTAAAAAATATATTTAAAAATCTTCCAGTAAGAGCAAAAGAATTTCATAGAAATATAAAAAAGGAATATACACGTACTATTCAAATACTATACAGTTACTGTTTAGTTTCCGTTAATGCAAAAATAACATGTACGAATACAATCTCGGGAAAATCTTCTAATCTTATCATAAGCACGGCAAATGCAGATAGCGTTCTTAAAAATATTATTGCTGTTTTTGGTAAAAAATCTGTTGACGGTTTGATCCAAATTGAATTACAACCGCCTGATGAAACAACTCTGGAAGAATACAATCTACCGAATAATTCTAAGATAGACTTTGATTGGGAATGTTATGTTAGCAGCTGTGATCATACCTGTGGTCGTTCTAGTCCTGATAGACAATTTTTTTATGTAAACGGACGACCTTGTGATCTTACAAAAATAAATAAACTAATTAACCACATATATCATAAATATAACAATAAACAATATCCTTTTATATTTTTGAATTTAAAATTAAATCAAGAATGCGCCGATGTTAATGTTACACCAGACAAAAGAACTATTTTGTTCACACAAGAAAAAATAATTTTAGCCTCTATTAAATTTAATCTGATAAAAAAATGGGAATCCATGCAAGGAAATTTTACTGTAAAAGCATTGACAGAATTAAATTTTGGATTCAAAAGAGTAGCTTCTAATACTTACGAAGATCCACCAGCAAAAAGAATACAAATTTTTCATAGATCTGAAAATGTTGAAAAAAAAGATGAAAAAGAAACGCACGTAAAAACAAATAATGCTTTTGAAGAAAACAACGAAGTTGTAGAAAAATTGTTAAACATTGAGATACCTATCAATATAGAAAAAGTAAAAGAAAAATTTTATGAAAAAAAGAATGCATCTAAGAATGATGTTATTAAAAAAGGAAAATTGAAGTACAAAGTACGAATAGAAGCTGATCAGAATAACGAAGCTGAGAAAGAACTACAAAGAGAACTTACCAAAGAATCATTTACAAAGGTTATTATAATATCTGTATAATAATCTGTTCTGCATTCTAATTGTTTCTATAAATATATAGATCATAAGATATATTATGTTACAGATGGAGATTATAGGACAATTCAATTTAGGTTTTATTATAGCTCTGTTAGAAAATGATCTTTTCATAATTGATCAGCATGCAACAGACGAAAAGTTTCGTTTTGAAAAATTAAGTAATGAGACGAAACTGAAAACACAGAAATTAATTATTCCTAAACCTTTAAATCTTTCATCTTTAAATGAAACTATTCTCATAGAACAACGAGAAATATTCGAAAGTAATGGTTTCGAATTTAAAATAAATACCGAAGGTATACTAATTATGAAAAACGATATTTTATTTATAAGATGCAATAATTAAAAATTATTATTATTTTTTTTTTTTTTTTTTTTCAGGTAACGTCGGACAACGTGTAGAATTAATCGGAATGCCAGTTAGTGGTGGCTGGCAATTTGGACAAGGAGATATAGAAGAATTAATTTTTTTGATCAAAGAAGGAGTGATAGAAAATAAAGTTTCTTCGGAAATCCCTCGTCCAAGTCGAGTTCGGCAAATGTTAGCATCAAGAGCATGTCGTAGCGCAGTTATGATCGGTACTGCGTTAAATAATACAGAAATGCAGAAATTAATGATACAAATGAGTCAAATGAAAAATCCTTGGAATTGTCCACATGGTAGACCTACAATACGACATCTATTTTCTTTATTTTTAATGAATAGATAGCATTAAACAGATGTTTTACCTAAGAGATACAAGAGTCAATCGAGAAATAAATTTTTTACTCTTGAATAAGTAGCATTTTGTAATACTTATAATAACGTATTACAAAAGTGGCATAATTACTTTAAAATTACGTTAAAATTAATTAAAAAGCACGAAGGAAATTACAAAAAGTATATTCTTTTGAATATTTTGACAATATATAATTAAAATTATAAATTCATTAGACACTAATAGTACGAAATATATTGTACCCAGAATGTGCCGTCGATATTATAGTACCAGGACACTGTGGATGCCAATGTAATTCCTTAATGTCTGTTTGACCTTGATGTATAAACAATAACTGTGGAGGTAAATCTGTTATTTCATTGTCTTTGGATTCTTCCGAATGATCTACTTCTACTGACAGATCCCATTGCGCGATTTGATCATCTGCACCACCTGATGCAAACACAGTGGCTTCTTGAGGATGCCATTCTACGGTTGTTACAGGTGCGGTGTGTTGTTTAAAAGTTGCAAGAGGAGTTGATCCATTTGGACTAAATTCCCTCAAGTCCCATATGCAAAGTAATCCATCATCTCCTCCAGACACAAGGAATTGATTTTCTTTGCGATTCCAAGAAATAACATTAATATCTGCAGTGTGTGTTCCAGAGACCGATAGCATACACGCGGATTGTGGGCTGACCCTTGTATCCCATATCTTTATACTATACAGAAAGAAAATCTCTTTCAATTGGAAGCACGTACTAATATTTTTAAGTAATATATATAATAGAAAACCTTTTATCGACCGAACAAGAAGCCAAAACATTTCTTTCATTAGGAGACCACTGAATATCTTCTACGCTATATGGTGCATGTGAATTATACGGCCTTTGATCGACTTGCCAAGTTGCACTAGTATCATTTCCACTGATGCGCCATATGTGTATATTACCCTTACAGTCTCCAGAAGCTAATGTGCCTTTTTCTGTAGGACACCAATCAAGACCATATCCTTCTGTAAGATGTCCATTAAAAGTAAACAATGGTTTTACACCACCATCAGGTTTCTCACATCTTTTACGATACGAAAGAAGCGACGCAGTATTATCAACTGCTTTTAATTGTTCATTCAAATTCCAAAGGTTTACTCGACCTAATTCACTCCAACTTGCTGCTAACGTTGTATGTTCAATTTGTGTACATCTAAAAATTTTGTTATGGTTGCATTTTATATAAACGTATTAATAATAATATGTATTTGAAATTATATATCATACAATGAATATATATAAACAATATATTAATTTTATATATTTATACATTTACCTTACTCTATTAACACACCCTTGATGTTTAATTGGAGCAACCGTCATAACAGGAATCCGTTCATTATTTTCATCTTCAGAATCACTCGATTCATCTTCCGAATCTATATCTTTTATGCCATGCAAATTTGACATTTTCATGACAAGAAGATTATTTACATGTGCTTTAGCAGCCTGGGTACCAGCAACCAGGTACATGCTAAGAGGATAAGTTTCTCTATCGCTACCAAGATCATCTAAGATTACGTCAAAGCTAAGACACGGTGCACCAGATTGTGCATGATGCAACATACGATACGTAGATTTATCGACAACAAGTTCCTCCTCTGCATCTAAAGGTTGTCCAGGTAAATACACTTTTGATTCTATTTTACTACCGTTTTGATCTTCGTTTTCATTTTCTGTAATTTTTTCACTTTCCGCATCCTCGCTACTATTATCCATGCTTTCATCTTCAGTATCATTCATTGTTTCATGATCCATTTTTTCCGACATACCTTTATAAAAATTTAGGAAAAAGAAGAATAAATAATATCGACTATCGCTAATTTTATCGACTTATCGGTGAATAAATACAATATAATGCGGAATTCTTTAAGAGTTGTACAAAGAGAAATTAACCTCAAACCTCAAAAAATGATACTAATTACATACATAATTATTAATAATAATATATATAATATTGAATTAATATTAAATTTTAAATATTACTTAATAGATGCGTAAGAATGTTAGAAAAATATCAAACATTCATTTACCTTCAACAAATTTCAAGTTTGTGTATACTATTTAATTGCACCGTGCACACGTGTATACGACAGATTCCAAATGCGGTACGATCTACTACCGCCACCTATATTTGAACATAGTAAATGACATCAATAGAACAATAATATAAAAATTGATTAAATCAATAAATAAAATGTTAACTGTGATTTTTTTTCATTTTATTTCTACAAATATTTTTTGTAAATTCTATTAACGATTGTTCGACAAATACACGTTAAATATATCTTACAAGCGATACTTTTCACTAGATTAACCATAATATATTAGAAATCATACCGAATTTGTAAGAAATTATTCGCAACAAACTGTTATATAAATACATACTGTTATTAAATGATACACCGAATAAAAATAATTTCTATAATATAATTAATAATAAATATATTATTAATATCTATATAATAAATAAATTTTAGTATCTAGTATTATAGGAAACCTACCATTCGAAATATGATCTATATATACTCTTTTGTGGGGAATTTCAAATCCTAGAGATATAATTATATTTAATTAAATTATGATATTCACAAAGCAAATGTTATATATAATTTAAATCCTATAATATTCGAAAGTTTAAGGGTAAGTAATTGTAAATAAAATTCTTACTCATCATTTATTTGTACATGTTTAATAGTTCCTCTTTTCGAAATTCACTCAATGATATTCGAAAAGAGGAAATGGCAAGATATTGGCTGAAATTTGATGACACATTTGAATTAGTGAAGGAATTAATTATTAAAATGAAGTATATAGACATTGTTAATATTGACAATTTAATGATTATATTGTTTTTTTGATACAATTCTGTGAGTTAGATTTATTTATATATGAGTTGGGTTCATACCGCGATTAGATATACGTATAGTGTACATGTGAATGAAGCATAAGCATTAAACGGAAAACTATCTCAGTGACATTTAGTCCTTCTATGTTTCTTTTTTAATCCGACGAGATGGGTGAGTTTCTCCGTTTTACGAGAGTTTGTTTTTATCGAATTACATCTGTATTTTTCCATGAAAAACATCTTCCCAAAATACGAAAAATTTGTATATAATGTAATAATCTAAAGATTCGTTGTTATATTATTTGGATATTTGTCAGAAAAGTTTGTTTAAATTATATCGGCTTTTAATGGTTAGAAACAGTTTTCAAAATTCTTATACAATATTTTATACCGTATAAAAATATGAATTAATGTAGAGTTAATTAACATTATTCCTTCTATTTGAATATATCTTTTCAAATTTATTAAAAATGACACTATATTGAATTGCGTAAACATTTGGATTGTTCGAAGTTGGTAATGAGATCTTGTGTATGTCGAAGCAAAATGTATATAAAAGATAATTGTAATGGATAGGTATATCACGCGATCATTGGCATAAGAGGAGAGCAACTGGTGGAAAGAGG
>NC_057687.1:11354102-11355704 GCF_014466175.1 Vespula pensylvanica | reverse complement strand
CGAAGGTAAAGAATTAGAGTTCTATATGAGAAAAATTAAGAGCAAAAAAGCTAAATAAACATGTAATTTTGTAAATAAAATTATCTCCAGACAAAACGTATAAAATTATTTTTGCATAAAAACCAATTATCCCTTGGAATCATGTAATGTAATAAATATTCTTACTCGTTATTTTTAAAATCATAATTTAAAATTGAATTATTATTTCTTAGAATAATTGTTTATTTTAATCCTTAAGTATAGAATATAAATTTCTACTCGAATGTCGATAGACTTAATAAAAACGAATAATTGTTGTACCTCAAATTTGTTCAAATTTCATTTTTTTCTATCGTTTGTATTACTAGCTGTTATAATAATGAATGTAAAATTCGTACCTATCAAAATATTAGATGAAAATTATTTCATGTTTAATATTTGTTAATAGATACATAATACCAAAAAACATGAAAAAAATTTAATATAAATTTTTGGCTTTTAGCGAGCTGTTAAAATCCTTTATAATTTTAGAGATTATATTTTTTTGAGATTTATACGCTTACAAAATATACTCGTTTCTTTTATTTGTAATATTATAATCTTTTTTCTCCTATTTACTATAAAAGCTTTATTAAAAAGTTCCGCCAAGTTATAAGATAGCAGTGTAGGTAACCTACAATTCAAAATATGTTCTATGTATAGGTAATTTCCTTTCCAAGTCCTTGAAATTTAGTTATAGATTAAATTATGATATTCGCAAAGAAAATATGATATATAATTTAAATCCTATGATACTCGATATTTTCTTTAATAAATTATCTTTAAAGTTAATTAATTGTAAATAACTTTCTCACCATTTATTCGTATCTCTAATAATAACTTTGATCACATTGAATTTCGAAAAGAAGAAGTAACAAAGTATTGGCTGAAATTTATGTATATATATACAAAGTGTATATATAACTGCATTTGTTGATATTGACAATTTAAAATTTATATTGTTTCTTTCATACGATTGTGTAAGTTAGGTTTATTTATATATGAGTATGGTTCACACTAGAATTAAATATTTATATATTATACATGTGAACGAAGCGTAAGTATTTAAATAGAAGACTACCTTAGTAATATTCAATGGTCCTATGTTTCTTTCGTAACTCGGCGCGATGGGTGAGTTTCTCCGTTTTATGAAAGTTTGTTTTTATCGAATTACATCTGTATTTTACGTGAAAAACATCTTTCCAAAATACGAAAAATTTATATATAATGTGATAATCTAAAGATTCGTTGTTATATTATTTCGACATTTGTCAGAAAAGTTTGTTTAAATTATATCGGTTTTTAATGGTTAGAAATAGTTTTCAAAATTTTTGTACAATATTTTATACCATATAAAAATATAAATTAACGTAGGGTTAGTTAACATTAGTCCTTCCATTTGCAAATATGTTTCAAAATTCATTAGAAATGACACTACGTTGAATTATGTAAACATTTCAATTGTTTCAAGTTCGTAATGAGATTTTGTGTATGTCGAATTAAAATGTATATAAAAGATATTTGTAATGAATAGGTATATCACGCGATCATTGGCATAAGAGGAGAGCAACTGGTGGAAAGAGG
>NC_057687.1:11352974-11354002 GCF_014466175.1 Vespula pensylvanica | reverse complement strand
TAGGTATATCACGCGATCATTGGCATAAGAGGAGAGCAACTGGTGGAAAGAGGAAACCTATTCGGAAGAAGAGGAAGTTTGAGTTAGGTCGTCCAGCTGCAAATACCAAACTTGGACCTCAACGTATACACACAGTAAGTTTAGCATTTAAATAAAAATATGATTCGTTTAATAAACTGCATAAATTTCTAAAAGTCTATTAGATTAAATTTTGCATTCGTTATTTTATTATTAAATGATGATCACCTTACCTACTCTGAGAGTCGTGTTGACATTTTCCCACAGCGTACTGAGTTATACATAATCAATATAATTTTGTTTGTTTTATTTGCATTTAATTAATTGACACTTATTACTTTTTTGTGATAAGGTACGCACGCGTGGTGGTAATAAGAAGTATAGGGCACTTCGATTAGATACAGGAAATTTTTCTTGGGGATCCGAATGTACCACGAGAAAAACTCGCGTTATCGACGTCGTGTACAATGCATCAAACAATGAATTAGTTCGTACAAAGACTCTTGTAAAGAATGCTATTGTTACCATCGATGCCACGCCGTTCAGACAATGGTACGAAGGCCATTATGCTCTTCCATTGGGACGTAAGCGAGGTGCAAAATTGGTGAGTTAAGCGTATAAATATATGCACTTGATGTATGAACCTGTTTTTGGGATAGTTTATAAGAAATAAAATGGAATGAAAAATTTTAGACGGAAGCTGAGGAAGAAGTCCTTAACAAGAAACGTTCGAAGAAAACTGAAGCTAAATATAAAGCAAGGCAACGATTTGCCAAAGTTGAAGCTGCTTTAGAAGAACAATTTTCGACGGGACGAGTTCTTGGTATTGTATCTTTAATAATTTTTCATTATTGTTATTATATAAATCTATTCGTCACATATATTTGACCGATATTCAATTGTAGCTTGCATAGCCAGTAGACCTGGTCAATGTGGAAGAGCCGATGGTTACATTCTCGAAGGTAAAGAATTAGAGTTCTATATGAGAAAAATTAAGAGCAAAAAAGCTA
>NC_057687.1:11205459-11352874 GCF_014466175.1 Vespula pensylvanica | reverse complement strand
CGAAGGTAAAGAATTAGAGTTCTATATGAGAAAAATTAAGAGCAAAAAAGCTAAGTAAGCATGTAATTTTGTAAATAAAATTATCTCCGGATGACAAAATGTGTAAAATTACTTTTGTGTAAATACCAATTACCTTCTATGGTTCATATAGTACAAAAAAATTTTCTTGCAGATTATGTTGATTTTTGTATATATATATATATGTGGTAATAGTAGATAATTTACATTTGAATTACTGTTACTTTTTATTATTACTAATTAATTGTATTCCAAAATGTTGAAATTACGATGGCTTAACATACTATATGAGTATAGTAAACATGATCTTTATAGTGATACATTTGTTCAGAATGTATTCAGTTTTTAATTTCTTTTACAGTAATATAAAGTATTTTACGTATTAAATCCATTTTTACAAAGTAAATACTTGTTCAATCACCAATATTTACATACATATACATTTTTATAAAATTACTTTTATTTTCAATTTTAAGATATTTGACTTAATGCATCACAAATATACAACAAAATATTTAATGTCTACGATTATTCTATTCTAATAGCTAATATCAATACATAATTGACAAGATGTATTTAGACAAAATTATTTAAAATAGCTATTTAAAATCAGTTTACACAATGTGTATTGAACTATATTATTGATTGCAAATAGTTTCAACATGATATCTATTTATGAAAGATCTTAATTGTCTTCATTTTTAGAACATGAAACATAATGAGATGTTGATAATCCAGGTGATTTATTATGTGGTAAAGAATAAACTCTGCACGCAGGGTTACATACTTTCGTATTAATATTCTGAAAATAAAGTAAAAAAATTAATACAATAATGATATTGCAAAGAGAACATTTACAAATAATAACACTTCAAAATTTGGAGAGTTCAGAGTATATGTAGTGTAAGCCTTGGATATATCTTGATTGTAAAATTGTCAAAGTATTTTTATGAATTAATAAAATTATAAGTTATTTTGTTTTTAAACGAATATACTGTAATAACTTATTGTGAATTAAGTGATACCTTGGTAAAAAATACACTTATTTATTTTTTTCTCTTCGTTATATCACAAAGTATATGTTGCCTATATTAAGAATTCCATTTTATCAGATTGATACGTTAAGCCAGTGTAGAAATATATGAATAGAAATCTGTTACTGTAAAAAGCAAATGGTATTATGTAAAGTATCTTTACAGCAATACTTTATTATTTAGTATTTTTGGCTTTCAACATTACAGACTTACACCAATGACTCTATGCCCTCTGTACGATTTATGATGCATGTTGCACATTTATCATGATGAGCTTGGGCATCACCTGTTGTTGACTTGATCCTACAGCTGTAGTTGTAACAATTGTAGTAAAAGAAGGTTTTTGAGCACATGATCTCATATGGGTTGGCCAATGAGACTGTTGACATGCATAATCACAATAAGCTGTATTCCAACAGCAATAAAATAACGCTTCACGATGACACATAGCACACCATTGTTTACGTTTTGTCTCTTCAATACATCTTATTTTTTCTTGTTCTATTTCTCTACGAGTTTCTTCAACAGCTCGAAGTCGTTCTACTTCCAGGCTTGCTTTCATTTCTCGTAACATACGATCTAAAAATTATAAGGTAAATTAAAATTGTCATGTATATATCATGCTGAAATATTACAAAAAATTATAAGGTACCAGTATTGTGTTTTAGTTCTGCTAATTGTTGTTGATGTTGCCACCTCATGCGTTCAATCTGTAATCGTAAAAAGTGTACTGTAGCATGATGCTTATCAGTAGTATCATCCTCACAGTTTTGACTGCTATGAGCAGCTTCTCGATATGCTTCCTCCATTAACTGAGCCATTCTTTTCGCTAATTCTTCAGCACCATGATACAAACGAGCACTAAGAGGTCCAGCTTCTGGAGGAAGTAATTGATACCCAATAGAATTTTCTTTCTGAGGAGTCGTGATATAGATCGTAGATTCCGTTGAACTAGATAATGTATTCGATGGCGAATGAAGTGTAATTTGCGGATAAATAGATGGTTTGTTGGGGAAAGATTTTCTTGCTTTGCTCTCTCTTTTTTGTTCTTTTGAACCTGATTTTATGATCGTGCAAGTCTCTTTACTCGTTAAATTATTCTCTGCTAATGTAGATTGTTGTACTGTATCTACTGATTTAGTATTTGTCACAAGTGTCGTTTGACCTAATGTTGAATTTGATGCAAAAAATCGTATGTTGTTTTGCGATATGGTAGTAAAGGTCGAAACAGACGAGGTGGCAGTTGCATTTGTTGTTATTTTATTCGGTAGATCGTGTTTATTACTTTGTAATAAAGGTAGAGTAACAGGAATCATTGATTCCATGCTTGGTAATCCTGTTTTAGTTTTTTGTTCATTTTCAGATAAAGATTTTAAAGCTTTTTCTGCATTTAATTTGTCAACCAATCTCGTTTTTGGTTTATAAACTTTAACAGTATTTTTTGTAAGCTTAGATGCTATTTTCAAAAGTTCAGAAGTATTACTTTTATTGGCAGTAGGTTTTACAGTGGAATGTTTCTTTGATGCTTGCTCCATTTTTAAAGATTCATTATGTTTTAAAACTTGGTCAGTAGTTATTAAATTGTCATGTGTAATATGTAAATTATTTTTTAATATAGGTAAATTAGATTCGTTAGGTCTTTGTAGATGAGCGTTCGTATTATTTTCTTCAATGTTCTTTCGATCTGATTTAATAGATTCATTTTCTTCTGTTGATACATTTTCCATAGACATCTTGTTTTCTATATTAACCATTTTCTTCTTGAATTCGCTTTGCAGCATATCTAAATTAATACTATTGTCTGAACTCGGAGAAGACTGATCAGATATGGTTAATTTCTGTGTTTTATTTCGAGATTTATTTTCATCGTCAGAAGCAGTCGTATCAGAATCAAGTTTGTTGTCAATCGCAGAAGTTTCAGTTTGCGATTTATCCTTGATAGAAAGATTACGTTTCCGAAAAGCAGCCTTCTTTTTAGGTACCAAAAATTCAGAAGATGTACAATTATTTGGTTGAAGAGGATCGTAGTTTGGTAGCATCAGTTTTATTTGCATTGGATCGTGCGGATTGTATTGTACTTTCGGTGGTGCAAATTTAAATTTACCAAATACAAGCTCAAGTTTACGACAGTGTCGGGTAATTTCTCTAACACATTCGTCCATATCAACTTTTCTTTTGCGAGGTAACGGAGCAGGTGGATCTTCAGAATATAAATAAAGATCTCGAGGTGGTATCCATGCCCGATCGTGTTCTCCGAAAAAACGAACATCTACGAAACCTTGAGAATTTAATCTTGGCATAGCTTTAGCAGGCCAAAAAGGAAAACCTTTCAATTTAGCCCATACAAGTGGATGTGGTTGACGACAAGGCTCGATAAACCATGACGGTTGCGGCCTAGGTAAATTACGCGAATGTGCGTAACAATCTGGACAAGCCTCGATTTCTGATACTTCTTGACGTGCCACTTTAATTATTTGTTTTGCAGTATTTGTTAATTTAGATGTATCTGCATAAACTCCACCACCTGTGAAAGACTTTAGTTATTAGGATTGTTCTATAACACTGTGATGTGTATATAATTATAATCTATCTTACGTACATGTATTATAAACAATGCAATTGTGTTGTATCCATTTGGCATCAGACATAAATGCATCAGTACTGCCATAAAGTTTTGAACGTACATTAGATTCTAAAAGATTTAAATCCATTGGTTTGACAACATAATCCAAATAGTTTGGAGTTTCATTGAGTTCTACGGGCTTCCAAAATGGTTCAGACTAAAAAAAAATATGTTAATTTATTAACGAAAGAAAAATAATAGAAGATAAGCTTAGAAATAATTTAGTAAAATAAGAACATAGGAAACTGAATGCATACATACACCAGAATATTCACGCATTCTTTGAACTACATGTTTAAGCAACATACACAATTGATCAACTGATAATTCTGCCATTGCTGCAGAACGTGTTTCTGCATTTTCTGCTTTCAATATCATAGCACATTCGCCACAAATCCAATTATGAACAGAAATTGGTGGTGTACCCCCCATACATCTACGATGCCATGATCGTGGACAAGCACTGCAACGTGCTTCTGTCGATTCTTTGTGACATCTCCAACAGAATTTATCACTTGCATTTTTCAATTTTTTTCGTTTGCTTCTAACTCCATTTTCTTCAGAAAGGGAAGTACTTTCTTGTGTACTATAAATTATTATTAATGATACTTATAACAGAGTAATGATAACCAAATAAAGAAAAGAATTGAAACCAGTTAACAATGTAGAAATTACCTTAAAGTTCTACGCTTTCTTTTTACATTATTAATATTCTTTTCTGTTGTATCTGTTGTAGTAGCTTCACAACTCTCTTTCACAGTATCTACGTTCGATGATGTATCTTCTGTTAAATTTTCGTTTTTCTGTTCCGTTTTTATTTCTTTTACTTGGATACTATATTGTATATCAGTACTCGGTGTATCAATACTCGGTGTAATAATATTTTTCGAATTACTTTCATTTTCTACCTTAACACAACTTGCATTTGCAGTAGTGTTTTCTGCATCAATTTCATTTATTGCATCTTTGATATCATTGATTTTATCTACATTTTCTTTTTCCTTGAGAGCAACATTTGTAGTGTCAACTTGATTAGTAGGTTTTAATGAATCGTTTTTTGATTCACTTGAAACTGAACATTCACTTTTTGATTCCAAATTAGTATCATCACTCAACTTTGTTGAGGTATCCATATTTACTTTTGCAGTTTACTAAATGAGAGAATACAAAAAAATTCATTATTTTCTTGATACTTCAAATAAACAAGATATTATCTTGTTCAAGATCAAGATTAATATTTTATATATGTTATGAATTATCAATTAATAATAAAAAATTATTTATATATATATACATTTGCATATATAAAACGATAATTATATCTGAAATAACTAAATAATAAAATATGGTATAACAGAATGTTAAAAGAATAAAGTATATAATAAAATAATATAATTAATTAAATGATTGTGTAAAAGGAAAACATATGTGTAATTTGATATCATTAAATCATATCCATAAATGTATATATAAATATTTTACATGTTTATATATATTCACTAATTTCTACAAATTAGTTGGTACTGTATTGATTTTTGGGAAAGTAGATATTATAAATTTACAGACAGCATTATATATAACATCATGCTAAAGGAATGTATATAGAATTATACTTGACAAAAAATAGACCAGCTATATGATACATGTTACCCACATATCTAATGTGATTTAAGCATTATTAAGCATTGTATTGTAGTAAAAATCAAAAAGAAACTTACATTAAAAAGGATGAAACTTAATAATGTTCCACGTATATTTCTATGGTAAGTACTATATTCATATACGTATATTGATAATGTACAAATCGTTCATATATCCCATCCACACACACACACACATATATATCTCTCAGACATATATGTATGTGTATAAAAATACTCATAGAAGTAGTGCTTTGTTATGAAAAATGTGGACAAAGCAGTTACTTCCTAGAAAATTTCTATGGTAATTTGTCGATCCAAGAATAAATTCGATATTAATAATTAAATTCTATTAATATATTACCTACCACATAATATGGATAGTTGTGAATTAAAAGCGACAACACCAACTCACACGACTTTACCCCAGAGATTTCTTTCCTTTTCCTATATGCCAACTTTGCCTCTTTAGTGCTTCCATCTTTCGACGGTATATTGAATTGATAATTGGTCACGTGATATTTCGTTAAAACTTATACTTCATAACTATTCTTCACAATTATGAAAGCTGTCAATTCTGTAAATAATAAAAAATATTGTTATTAATATTCTATAACAAGAATGTCCCTTTTGAGAGATTATACATAGAAAAATTATATTATGATAGAAATGTTAATACCCCGTGAATGAGGTTAGAGTTTTTAGAAATTAAAAACATGTCTAATCTAGTAAATTATACAAAATTTATAATACCATATTCGTAATTATCGAAGATGCTATCGTTGTATAAATATTCGTCTTTATCCTCTTCATTGTCATCCTTCGTTGACTTCTTTAAAATAATACAATATAATGCTGCGAAGTAATCGGTTGTATAACTTCTGAAACATAATTCATCAAAGTAACCTCAAAATAAACAATTGAATAAATGTTCGTTGTAGATATGCGTGTGCGAGTGTATATATATATACATATAAAGTAATTTAACTCACAAGCAGTATTGAATTAATTCGATATTGTAAGCCATTTAAGACACTATAGCAAACATAGTAAGTGACAAGTGAGGTTAGTGAAAGAATTTAGTCACGTGACTATTCTAAATGCTCTCGTGGAACTACATATAGATACGCACCACTACATACATACACACACACACACATGGTGATATTTCGTGACCAACACATAGAGATATGGAAACTGCATAAATACAGATAGCTTATAGACCTTATCGATACAAACAGAAAGTTAACAGATGCCAGATTCTTGAATTAGATTAAAAATATATAAAAAATGCGTATATATTAACGGTAAACAAATTGGAAAAATTACGATCAATTTTTTATTCGAAGTGTCATTTTGACTCACCGAAAAAGTGTATTTTTCATTGATAGCAATGTATTGTAACATTGTTAGGTTATGTTGATCTGTCAAAGTGTTCCTTTCTGCTTCAATTATTTATCAATAAATATAAAAATTAAAATTTATATATAAAATGGAATGTGGACATTTAATTTTGATTCCGAAGGTCGACAATGTTGTATTAATTGATAAAAGTGATAGTAATAATAAAAGTTTGGAAGGAACATTATGTATTAGTAGCCACAATCTTATCTTATCTTCAAGACAAGGTGATGAACAGGAGTTATGGGTGAGATTTTTATAATAATATTAAATTAAATCAATAATATTAAATAAGATCGATAGATATTATATAAATGTAAATATCATATTTTATTCATTTTATAAACATTACTAAATTATCTACTTTCCTTAGCTTATATATAGGAATATTGATGTAATAGAAAAAAAATTAAATACTCAAAGTCCTGGAGGCAGTATCATATTAAAATGTAAAGATTTTCGTGTACTTCAATTGGATATTAATTCTACAGATGATTTAATCAGCGTCATGTTGTCTATAGAGAGATTAGCATCATTAGGTAGCTATATTTAGATCTATAATTTTTAATAATATAATATATCATTCATTGTCATCATATAATGCATTATGTATTTTCGCAGAACAAACACTTCAATATCCCTTTTTCTATAGACCAAAAGCAACAAATGTAATACAAATAGAAGATGGATGGACAGCATTTGCTCCTGTTTCAGAATGGTCTAGATTATTGGCTGCGTACGCCGAAGAATGGAGAATCAGTTATTTGAATATAGATTACAAAGTTTGTAATTCTTACCCATCAGCCGTTATAGTACCTAGACATATAGAAGATAAAGTTATAATATCTTCTGCTAGTTTTCGAGATGGTGGTAGATTTCCTGTTTTATGTTATAGACACGAAGGCGGGGTAAAAATACAAAAATCAATGCTATTTGACTATTATTAAGGAAATGTAAAAATATTTAATTTTACATATTTTATTTTTTATAGAGTATTCTATTACGGGGTAGTCAACCGATGTGTGGTGCTACTGGTAAAAGATGTAAGGAAGATGAAAGGCTATTAAATGCAGTCTTAGGTCCTGGGAGACGAGGGTATGTATTAATCATTGACATAAAATAATTCAATTACAATTTAGAATGATTGAATGGAAACTTATTGCCAGGTATATAGTAGATACAAGATCTGTTACCCAAGCTCAAAGTTCAAGAGCGAAGGGTGGTGGTACAGAAATGGATGCTGCTTATCCTCAATGGAGAAAAGTACATAAAGCGGTGCCACGGCCTCATGATTTAGCAGACAGTTTTTTTAAATTAATAGAGGCTTGTAATGATGTAGCTAGTTCTACATCACAATGGTTGTCTAGACTTGAAAGCAGTGGATGGTTAACTGCCGTTCAAAGTGCTTTAAATGCTGCTTGTGTAACTGCTCAGTGTCTACATCAGGAAGTTGCAGCTGTGTTAGTTCATGGTATAAGGAATAAATATATTCTTAACAATTTTAAATAATAATATAATACAAATGAATATATATATTTTTGTCCATTGTAGGAAGTACAGGTAGAGATTCAACATTAATTGTGACAAGTTTGGCACAAACAATATTGAATCCTGATTGCCGTACCGTACGTGGTCTACAAGCTCTTATAGAACGAGAATGGTTACAAGCTGGTCATCAGTTTTTCACTCGAACACGGCACGGACCATATCATCCTTCTCATTCTCAAAGTCCAACACATGCTCCAACGTTCTTACTTTTCCTTGATTGTCTTTACCAGCTTTATTATCAATTTCAATTTAGTTTCGAATATAGAGTGGATTTATTGATAGAATTGTATAGACATAGCTACTGTTCAGAATTCGGAACATTTTTAGGTACATTAATAAATTTATACGAATTTTCGAAATACTTTAATATATTAATTATATATTACTTTTATAGGTGATTCAGAAGCAGAAAGAGTCCAACTTCAATTGTCTGAACATACTTATAGTTTATGGTCCTACATGAATCAACCAGAAGTATTAGAAAAATGGTTAAATCCTTTGTATGATCCAAATCCTGGAGTTATTTGGCCTAGTGTTGCACCTATCAGTATTCAATTGTGGAAAGAACTTTACCTTGCACACACCAGTGCTTCGTCCTGGAATGGTGCTCTTTCTTGTGCAAAACAAATAAAACAAAATCATTTAGCTGTGAAAAAAGTAGCTGTCCAATTACATGCACAAATCAAACGTGCATTAGAGGAAATTCGTGAGAATCCTGATATGTCTTTCGATTTTGACGTTCAGGAAGAACATACTCTTGTAGCACAATTAAGTTTAGAATCGCAAAGCACTTGATATAAATTATAATGATCTGAAAAGAAAAAAACTTCATATTGTCCTAATATTTTGTAAATTTAATTTTATCTGATATAATGTTAATGGATAAGTAATTGTCACATTTGCCAATAGATCCATGTTCATACTTTATTATACGATTATACAACTATTAATATTTATTTAATTAATGTTTTTCTACACTTTGATTGTATCAGAAATATAGTTTATTATCTTTTATGAAGATTAAGAAAACAAAAAAAAAAAATAAGTATGAGCATGACTAAACAAAATTTCGTAATATAAATTGATGAACATTTTAGCAATATGTGTGAAAATTATATTGTCAACATGATATTTAGAAGGTCTTCATATATAAAGTACTTATCTATGCAAAGAAAAAGAAAGAAAGAAATTTTAAATAGTACCTAGTAATACTTTAAATATTATTTTAATATTATGTATAATACGTAACAAAATTTGGTAATCGATTATTACTTTTTCCAATGAAACAAATAACATTTTAATTGACAAAGTTACATGAAATATACACACACACACACACACACACACAGATATTAATAAAGTAATGATATGTATAATCGTCCTTCAAATTGTTTATTTGGAGGTACGTAGCATAGTAGTACAAAGCTTTAAGAATATAAGCAAGTTTTTACCGTTATTTCGGTGGGAGAGGTTAAGGGGGTAGGATTGATGTTTCGAAGGGAAAGAGGAGAAGATTGGAGGGGAACACGGCAGGTGTTCATACACAAAGAAACTGAAAGGAATCCCACGGCCATCGACTTGAGTTGTGAGAATCTTTCGTTTACGTGTTAGATCTGGTAAGAATGTACAAAATCTTGCTTTAATTTTATATAGTTTTCTTTTTTTTTTTTTTTTTTTTCCATGTAAAAGAAAAAATATAAATATCTTTCCTATAATGGAAACAAGCATTAAAAACTTCAAAATATGTATATAGTTAGATGTGTTGCTTGAAATTTGTATACAATTCGGATGATCCAATTGATACATTAAATATTAAGAATATAATAAGTAATAATTTTTTTTTCACAGCTAAAATCAATCAGGGCATGATCGATTTGAAAAATGATTATAGATCGAATTTAAAGCCCGGTATCCTTGGATGAGTGTGGATCTAGTCACGAATAAAATCAAAAAACGTGGACTGAATTCAAACCCATCCAGGGCCGCCGGATAATCGATTTTCTTCGGCAAGTTGTTGCTTTAAAGCAAAAAAATAAATTTTTCGTAGATATTATCTTGAGAAGAATCAGACACCACTAACTCCGTCAGCAGTCACAACGTAGAATGATGCGTTTGTAAACGCTGTTATAGTGGAAATTATAGGTAGGGGAATCGAGAGAAGGGGACTTGGAGGTTTGCCCTCCCTACTTCTTCGACCAGTAAAACCCTTAGAAGTGGGAGAAAGGCCCCTACAGAATCACACAAAGAAAGATTTACACGGAACATCTCGCTTGGAATTAAATGATATTGCTGACATTGTGAAACCATTATAGAATGTATTTTTTTCAGTCTGAAATTACTACGTTGTTCTCTAGATTTCTAGAGTCTTATTTATTTAAATATATACAAATATTTATATTAAAATTTTCCTAATAATTTTAACACATGGATCGCATCAAAATCAAAATCTTAATACTTTAAATAAGGCAATATTGAATATATTTGTTGGAGTGTATCAAGCATGTATATAAACACGTTTATCATTGTTTATGTCCTCTCTCTTTCTACGTAAGATAAATAATGACTAGGATTATCACTATGCATGTAAAAAGCATACCACCGACTAAAATAAATCCATCTTGACGAGCTCTATGTTCTATAAGCCTCATAGTTGTATTTGAAAGACCTAAAGTGTTACCAATATCTATCAAACGTTTGTGAGCTCCCTTTAAAGTAATTCTTTGCGATCTTAGACTATCTAAGATCCCTGTTCCATGCGAAATAAGATCGTCTACACCATTTACTGCATTTCGTAAACTATAATTATGTTGTGTATTTTGATCTATCATAATATCAATGTGATCATTCGCAGTAAATGTTTGCGACAATAATGCTTCTCGGTCTGCTTCTTCTTGTTGCTTTCTAATTAATTGATTTCTCCAACTATTTAACGCAGCATTCAAATGACGGCTGTCGTATTTAAGTTGATCGACTCTCATTTTTGCATTTTGTCTTTTGAAAGGCGAAATAGGCGAAATGGATCCTTTTAAACAAAGTACATCTAGTCGTTCACAGTTACTGAAAGCATTTGTTAAAAACTACATTCAATAAACAAGTTATAAACTATTACTGCAAAAATAATTAATAAAAGCAACAATAAAATTGTTGCTTTGGCTACCTGTTGATCAGACTGATTTTGAATTCTATGGCATTTTCTATTTCCTTTAAATCCAGGTTAGGAGATTTTTTTTCCAATTGCGAAAAAAGAAGTTGCGTTTCTTGAACCAATTTATTTGTCTGATGATACAACGTCTCCATATTTTGATTAAATTTATTTCAAAATTCTTTTGTAAAACTAAGTTTTAGCAATAATTGTAGGATAAACTTATGACGTGTACCTACAAACATACATTGAACATATTGAATGAACCCAAGTGTAGAAAAAAGGCGACATCTTTGATATGACATACGTAATTACAAGTTGTAACCATAGAAAAATTTTGATCAATAATAACAGATTAAATTAATTTAAATGCAAGTTTTTATTATTTTTTTCTCCTAGTTTGTTGATTTTAATATGATACAATTTATTTAACATTTATTTAACAGCTACATTATTTGATACCTATCAAAAATTTTATTACTTTACGAATGAACGTTTGCAGCGCCATCTTGTTATTAAAATCGACGACGCTTACTGGTGTGACATTGTACTAAATGTACCTATGTAAATAAAGAAATAATTTTAGTGCATATTTTTGATATGGATATTGGTGAATTATTATCTTATAAGGTAATTTTTATAAATTATATATAGGTTACGTAGAAAATGAGAATATAAAAATCTTATATTCAATTATATTATATAGCGACAAATTTAACCTTACTTTTTAAAACATTTTCGCTATAATTTATCTGAATGTATTTTCTTTATGAATTAACATGATTATAAAATCTTATGTACATATTAAATATTATTTATCTAGCCACCTAACACACCAAAGCGTCCAACAATTGGAGAAGAAGATGACGACGAAGAATGGGAAAGTTCTAAGAAACCAAAGAGAGTTATTAAAACACCATATCACGCACGTCAAAGACAAATAAGAGAGACAGATGGACAGACTCCAATTAGAAATAATGAACCTCCAACTCCGATAAGGGCTGCATTGCCTTCGCCTGCCAATGATGTAGTTGAGCCACAGTTAACAGAAAAAGAAAAACAAGACATTTTAAAATATGTAGAGACTGAAGCACCTGAAGTAGAGGCATTGGATGAAGCTACTTTAAAAAGAATGGTTTTACTATTCGAAAAGAGAGCTCTTAGAAATCAAGAAATGAGAGTTAAATTTCCAGATCAGCCAGAAAAGTATGTCATATATTTCAATTTAACTTTTGTATTTATACTTGATATACAATTCTTTTAATTGTATTTTTATAAATTTCATAGGTTTATAGAATCTGAAGTCGAACTTCACGAAACACTTCAAGAATTACATGTCGTTGCAACTAATCCAGATCTTTATCCGTTAATGGTAGAACTTGGTGCAGTACCTTCGTTACTTGAACTGTTATCTCACGAAAATACAGATATAGCAGTTGGTATAGTGGATCTTTTACAAGAACTTACAGACGTTGATATTTTACATGAGAGTCAAGAAGGAGCAGATACTCTCATAGATGCATTATTGGAACAGCAAGTTAGTGCTCTTCTTGTTCAAAATTTGGAAAGGTTAGATGAAAATGTGAAAGAAGAGAGTGATGGAGTACATAATACACTTGGTATATATCATTTTATATATTTAAAATATATTTGTGTATAATTATATTAAATCTATTTATTTATTACAGCCATATTTGAAAATTTATTGGAATTTAGACCAGAATTATGTACCGATGCTGGGAAACAGGGCTTAATGCAATGGTTGTTACGTAGAATTAAAGCAAAAATGCCATTTGACGCGAATAAACTTTATGCCAGTGAACTTTTATCAATTCTTGTACAAAACACACCTGAAAATAGGTTACTTCTAGGTGATCTTGATGGTATTGATGTACTGTTACAACAATTAGCTGTATGTTTCATTTTATTATATATGTTTGTTGTTTATATTTATTAGAACTTAATTTTATGTTATATTATTTTAATATTGTTTATTATTTACAGTACTACAAACGACACGACCCTCAAACTGCCGAAGAACAAGAAATGATGGAGAATTTATTTAATGTTTTATGTTCGAGTTTAATGGCTACTGTAAATAGAGATAGATTTTTACGTGGTGAAGGATTACAGTTAATGAATTTAATGTTGCGAGAAAAAAAAATGTCACGTAACGGTTCTCTCAAGGTAGGTTTCCCTTTCTTTCTTTTTTTAATGTTTAAGGAGATCAAGTATTGTATGAAAATATTGTAGGTTTTAGATCATGCTATGAACGGACCTGACGGGAAAGATAATTGTAGTAAATTTGTTGACATACTTGGACTTAGAACAATCTTTCCTCTTTTTATGAAAACTCCAACTAAAAATAGAAAACGAATGCTTACAGCGGAAGAACATGAAGGTAAAAAGTAATAAGATGAATTAATTCACTGCAAAAGATTTTGTTTATATAAAATTAAATCCTCTTGCAGAACACGTGGTATCGATAATAGCAAGTATGTTGAGAAATTGTAAAGGACAACAACGTCAGAGATTACTTAGTAAATTTACAGAAAATGATTATGAAAAAGTGGATAGATTAATGGAATTACATTTTAAATACTTAGAAAAAGTCGAAGAAGTTGAGAAAACTGCAAAAGTTAATACGATACAATAAAATAAGAATTTTCTTTTTACGTTTACATTTACATTACATTTTTACATTTATTGTTAATGTGAAATTAACGAATTATATTATTTAAAAATATAGGATGACGAAGATGAAGAAGAGTCTTATCTTAGACGATTAGATGGAGGATTATTTATATTGCAATTGGTAGATTACGTTCTCTTAGAAGCTTGTACTGGTTGTCCTCCTGCAGTAAAACAAAGAGTTACAAGAATTTTAGCTCAAAGACGAGCATCTCTTAAAACTATCAGACATATTATGAGAGGTAAAAGTGTATATAAAAAATGTTATAAAAATATTTTTCAAAGGACTTATTTTTTATTGAACATATATATATATATATATATATATATATATATATATATATATTTATGCTTTCATAGAATATGCCGGAAATCTTGGAGATGCTGGAGATACAGAATGGAGGGAGGCAGAGCAGCAACACATACTGCAATTAATCGATAAATTTTGATTCATTTAAACTTTCAATATACTACAATTAATCAATAAATTTCGACTTCGTTTGGAACGATTTTTAAGTATGTGATATATTTGAACAGTAAGAACACACATGAATAGTACGTTATTGTAATGATATAAGAAAAATAATTCCATATCAAAGTATAAAGTATACCGAGAACTTAAAAAAACAAATTTTTGTATCAATACTAGTCGAAGATAAACGATTTTCACTCAACTACATAAAGGGTTATTTGATAATTTTTTAGAATAAAAAAAAAAAAAAAAAAAAAATTGCTGTACACTAGATCGATTTTTTTATCGTAACGAACAATTTCATTTACATATTTGATGCTAGATTCAAGTGATATAAATTTTCTATTAGTATTGACCATTTATCGAGGATAAGATCCTCATTTTACATTAATGGATTATCGAGTAAAAACACCCTAAGGTACACAAATAAAATGGAAGAGATTACAAAGTCGATCATACAAAAATGTTATAACATTGACCGTTATGTCGATCTTAAACAAAATCATTGGAATTTTGCGTGATATTGTACGCGTTTACGAATCGGACGAAACGTCTTACGAAATCAAAAGATATCAGAATGGCGCTTTGTTCGACTCTTTATACATCAAGAACCTTGAAAAGAAACAATTTGGCCTGCTCAACTATATTATCAAGAAAACCAAAACGAAAGAAATACAGAGATTCAACGAACGTGATAATATATTATATTTTCAGAAGCACTCGCTACAACTTGTGCTGCATTTAGAATTTGTTGTGAGTCAGGTGAGTCCAAGAACTTTATCTTATTTATTTTTTTATAGTACAAGTAATATATAAAAATTGTAACCTGTCGATTAGAAGTTTTGAAAGATATATTAGAATATTCCTTATATACAAAATCGATAATGAGAATTTCGTAATAATTCGAAAACATTTTAACAACGATATATACGATGATATACAAATTTACAAGTCATATTTGATATAATATATTCGTTTATTTTTGCCGCGTAAAAAATGCCGTAGAGGAAGTGCATGCGCTCATCCCCTATCTTTTTCGTTTCCATGACAACCCACGTGGGCGCATGCGCATTTCATCGATTTATTCACGTATAGAAAGCGAGGGTGTGCATGTATACGTGCGTGTGCGCGCGTGTATGTGTGTGTGTGCGAGAGAGAGAGAGAGAGAGAGAGAGAGAAATACGAGGATGCAAAGATACGCAGAGCGTCTTCAGTGCAGCCGAAAACGTGAATAGTAGGAGGAATGGAGAAAGACTGATTTATCTTTCGTTCTCGTTCATAGTTTATTTTGAAACGTCAGTGTCGGTGGTTATACGCGCACGTTTCACCCTCTCTTCGATTTCACGTCGTGAAATAGAAGCGCCGGGTTTGTTGGTGGGGTCAACGCACCGTATACGATCGATCGTGATTGGTCGTTCGCGGTGACGTTAACCAATCGGGTTGCGCCCTTCCTCCTTAGTCGAAAGTTAGCTGCACGAGTGAGCCAGTCGTTGCTGCAAGCTTCGAAGGTGCGGTCGTTGTGTCTGTGTCGTTGCCACTCGTGCTGTGTTTTTGCGAGTGTGTTTCTCTTTTCCCCCCTTTTACTCGTTTGTTTTTTTTTCTTCTCCTTCTTCTCTCTTCTCGTTCATACGTTTATACGACACATCGCGACGACGATAAAGAATTATCAACGAAATATGTAAAGAACGTTCACGTGTCGACGATATTTCATATTTGTGCATCTCGTGCCGGTGACAGAGACGATAATTATCTTTCCTGTGGAGAAGTCAGGACACGATTCAGGACGACAGATCTTCCGAAGATTTTCTCACGGGAAAACGGGCGCTACGGTAAGTCGATTTCAACCACCACCACCACCACCACTACCACCACTACCACCACCTTCTTCTTCTCCTCTTTTCCACCCTCTCCCTCATCCCCTCTTTTTATATATTTCACTCGATTTATTGTATACATACATATATTTTACAAACATCTTATTTAGATTTTATCGTCACTGTTTACCTACTTAACGATCGTCGATTTTCGGATATCACAGCGACATTTTTCGATTCCTTTTTTTCTTTCCTATACTCGTTTCAAAAATCTAACTACGTATTATTTAATCTACGTATTCGTTTAATACAACTTCGCAAGACGCAAGCAAGCTCCATTGGAAAACAAATTATTTCGAATTTTATACGTTTCGTACTCATTAAGCGTAATTTAAGCGGTAATTGAAAATAGAGATAGTTCTCTTATCTTCTCGAACTAAATTAAATACATTTAAAAATACGAGATATCAAAGTTGTGTGTAATGTCGTATAGAACGTTATATTCGTGAAGCATTGTTATGTGTGTACATATATGTATTTATTCCTTCGTAGTAACGTAAGCTAATTTTTTGGTTATATTCTCGTAATGTTGATGATGTCATTAGATAAAGAGGGAGATTCAAATAGTTACGTACGTATTTTCAAATCTCTGATTTACTATGCACCACACGGCGTATTGTAAAATTTAAAGGAGTTTAAAAAAATTAACCTTTTTGATAGAAAAGGTTTATATCAATATATTATTTTCAGAATATCGTTGAACAAAAGAAAATTTTCGATACATTTTAAACGAAAATATTGAACATTAAATAAAATTTTTTCTTTACGTTAACTAATCATAAATAAATAAATAAATATATGTATATATATATATATATATGTATATATACAAAAGAAACTACAAATACGACGATAATGGAAAATTTTAGATTTCTCATTTTTATTTTATTTTTTTTTTTATTTTTATTTATATAAGAGAATATCAATCGAGATTCGACATATTTTAATCTAAAATATTGAACATTAAATTACATTTTTTGTTTCTTACGTTAACAAATAAAAGAGAAGACAAAATAAAATGAAATAATAAAATAAAAAGAAATATATAAAAATTACTACAAATATGACGATGATAAAAATTTTTAGATTTTCTTTCTTTTTTCTTTCCCTTTTTACATTTCTATTTATATAAGTAGCTGGTTCGAAATAATTTAATCGAGATTAAAACGAGCATAAAATATATTTAGAGTTTCTTTTCGAACGCGTTAAGCATCGAAACGAAACAAAGCAGAGGTAGTAGCATTGAACATTGTTAAACGTACACCATTTAATAGCGCGAATTTCAAAGATGCGTAACAGAGTTAACTTCAAATAGATAGGACGATACATACATATAGCTAAAATATATATATATATATATAGCTAGCTAATTATTACACGATTGCTTTGAGAATCTTTGAACGATTATGGTTTCGTTAGACTATTCCAAATAGGATTTCTGTTAGACTTTCGACAAATTTTGAGCAATGTTTAGAACACGTAACATGGAAGACCTGGCACGTAGTAAGGTTTCGTACTCGATTCGAAATAAAAAGATAAAAAGATATGATTCATTACAGTTTAAAGTCGATTTATATGCGACAAAGATGTAAAATAGACTTTGACTTACATACATACATTTACTAAGGTTGAAATGTAAATTCCTAGGTCAATAATGTATATGTATATGCATATGTATACGTATATGTACAGAGTGAACGAAGTGTTTTTAGACCGGTCAAAAATTCCTAAGGCGACATTAAAAGACAATTATTCTCTTTCGAGACTTTTTAGGCTAATTATTTCTTTTCTCTCTTTTTTCTTTTCTTTTTTTTTTGTTTTCTTTTTTAGACTTTCTTTAAAAATACAAGCTTAATTACAAGCCTACGAAGTTTCGAAAAAGAATAATTGATTTTTAAAATCACTTGAGAACTTTTGTTATACGTATTTATACGTATTTATAGTCTTAATATAGTTCGTAATTCGTTTGAGATAATTTTATAGATAATCTAATATATCAAGATTTTATAGAAATGTTCAAAATGTATCATCATATCGTACGTTATCGATCCTGTGTGTCGGTGCAGCATATACAACGTTGCATCATCGGTATGGACGCTGCAGACGTTCCATGACCTTGAACGAGCAACAGCGATACGGTCTAATGTCAGAGAGTAGAAGTCGGGGATGTGTGTTAGACAATAGGTTGGCATATTTGGTAGGTAAAGATCGGTGTCAAGGTAATAATTTCTTTGAAATATTAAAATGTAAGGTTATATTCTTTTATCTTCTTCATTTTGTTAAAGAGTATAACGCAAGTCGAGAAATTGAAGAATGAATTTTGTAGAATTTAAAACGATATAAAGTTGTTGGAAATAATAATAACAATCTTTCATAGAAATTATATCGTACGTTAATTACAACTCTTATGGATAATTGATTAATATCGAATTAATAATTAACTCTTCTTAGAATTAGAATTATTTTTTTTTATTTTTCATTTTTTCTCTTTTTGTTTGTTATGTCGGATAAATAGAAGAAAAGGAAACTACGCGATCGAGACAAATGATGGTAAATGTTTCACGTGTATTAGTATCTTCCAACAACGTGACTCGTCAACGTGAAAAGGTAATGAGCTGCGACGGTGCATTGGTCGATGGTGTGTGTAATCTTTGTTCTATCTATGCGCGATGCGTACAATGATGTATGAAACAATTTTACGATTAGTTTGTAAAAATGCTATATTTATGTATTTATATACTGTAGTATCGCGCGCATGTATGTGTGTACAAAAGTATATATACACATAATATGTAATATACAGTATACATAGTGCTCGTGTGATAAGCTCATCATCTCTCTTTCTAAGTGTTTATCACTCTAAGTAATTATACACTTTGATCGTTTCGTGGCACGAAGAGCTTAGGATATTTTTTTTTTTTTCTTTTTTTTTTCCTTTTTTTTTTTTTATAGAATAAACCAAGAGGAGGAAAAAATTTTCCATCTTCGTTGATGAATCGTGTTATATGAAATCGTTACATATGGATATGTATAAGTATGTACACGTTCTTAGTATATACATACATATATACATATATATATTGAAGACTACATCGGATATCTTATTTTCCGTTTCACGAGAAGTAAGTAGGTACGACGACTAGGGATCTACCCTTACCCGTAGGCTGGAAAAATGTTAAGAGTACCAGTCAAGGAAACCCTGCTGCAACGTTTACGCTTTTATCGATCAAACTGCCCCAGATTCTCGCACAAATTCTTTACTGTTGTTCGAACCATCCGTATTGTCTCGGTAAAACGTATATTCTTACTCACGCAGGATTAATAAATGATCCTATGCTATAAATCTTTTTGGCTTTCAACAAAAGTATTGATTTATTTATTTTTTTATTTTGTTTCCTTTTTTCTTTTTTTTTTTTTTTTTTTTTCTTCATACTTTCAACGCGTTCGAGAATTCCTATTTTTAACCCGTGTGTATCTTTGATTATCCAATCGATCGAAAAAGGTTAATGCACTATTTTCCTTAAATCATTTTATTTCTCAAAGATGACGAGAAAAACAATTTTTCCTTTTTTTTTTTTTTTATATAGAAAATTTTAATGAAAAATATATATCTCTTTATCGATCGTTAGATATCGGAAGAAATTTTCTTTCTTTTCTTTTTTTTTTTTTTTTTCTTTTTCTTTCTATTCGTTCGTACATTTGCACGTTTGGTGTCTCGACCTTAAGTAAATCTCTGAAGTCTTCTACTCGAAGTACACTACCGGTTTGCCGCTGGTAGACTCTCAAGACGCGAAAAGCGCTGAGCTTGCTACTCGAGTCGCAATTTTACAAGTGCTTGTCTGGCACATTCAAAGAGATCTTTTTTGTGTGAACTTTATAACGATTTTTGGGTCATTTCTCGAGTAATTAATATATATTAATAGAAAGGATATCGGGATGGTATTATATTCTTTTTAAAAAATTATTCTAGTACGACGTTCATTCTCTGTATGTTATGCGATATTTACGAGTATAGACTGGGCTAAATGTATCTAAATGATTTTTGAAAATTGATTACTCTTTTTGGAGACTCTTCAGGCCATTTATTTTTTTCTTTTTCAAATTGTAAAACTACAACTCTTAAGAACTTTTGGCTCACCCTATATTTATAAGGAACAAATCGAACGTTAATACGGATTAGAAAAAAGAAAAGAGAGAGAGAGAGAGAGAGACGAAGGAATAATTTCATAAGTCTTAAAATTTTGTTATAAATGTTGATGACAGCTAACGAGTTATAAATAATTTCACTAATCCAGTATATTTGATATTGCAGAAAGAGTCATCGCTATTTTAGAGGTTTCTTTGTCATTTCATTATTACCACACGTGCGATGTTGGATTATTTATGCTAACGTTCCAACATTAGTGAATAAATTATCTACGCGTTCATCGAATGCGTATAGATGTCGTATGAACTTACCGTTCAAATTCTACTCGCGTATATTTTGTGTACGTACGTATGTACTATGTATGTATGTATATACATATATATATAGTTCTGACCCAGAAGTTTAAAACCACTTTCAAAATTGATTTCGTTGCGTCGAAAAAAGAGAATGGATGTTGTAGTAGTCGTTGCTAGGAGGATTCAAATTGGACCAAGTTGGGGTCACGAAGTTTGATATACATTTATATTATATATATATATATATATATATATATATATATATATATCACGTAGTAGAGCACATATTTCTTCGAGTACTATCTTCAATACCTTCGATACCTTCGATAAAAGTTTTCCCTTTTGTATCACGTCGAATAATCGATAAGACACAGTCGAGGTGCACTTTGACTGAAAATAAAACGATAACTTTCCAAGATAAAAGAAAATTTCTTTAGTTCATTTGTTCGAGATGAATGTTGAAGAAATTTTTTTTTTTTTTTTTTTTAAGATAGTTGGTATATACAATTCACGACGAATCAATGATAGTTGATGTCATGAATCGTAGAAATTTAGTGGCTCTTATTTAATCGTGGCTCGAATGAAGAAAGGGGAGGGTTATAGTGTCGGTGACACGAAGAAGAGCGTTCCAATTAAGAGGACTCCTTAACAAGGAACTCCTCGAAGGCACTTCCTCTACCGTCGTTCTTATCTATTTACTTTCGTCGGCTTTTGGTATCAAAAAGCTTTCGCGAATCTTTCCGCACAGAGACTATCTCTTTGACTCCGTCGTTAGTAGCGTCTGATAATTTGCTTTAACTTTTTGAATATTAAAACGTTTATATCTGTGTGTGAAATGTGGCTGCGCTAGAAATAATTGGCTAGAATCTGTCGAGGTCAAGACAATTAAGTTTCTTTTTATTTTTATTATTATTATTATTATTATTATTATTATTATTATTATTATTATTATTATTCAATAAAATCAATTTTATTTCATTTCTGGTTTTCCTGTTTTTTCTCTCGTAGGAAATTTTTTTGAAGGATCACACGGCAGATTATAGAGTATAAACAATTGCAATATTAATACGTGTTAGAAATAATTGATTAGGATTTGTCGCGATAATTTTTATTATTATTATTAATTAAATTTTATTTCATTTCTTTTCTTCTTCTTTAGAAAATTTTCTTGAAGAATTAATACGACAGGTTAGAAATGATTGCAATATCACTAAGTCACAGGTTCATTGTACATATCTATGATCATTTTCTTTTTTTGATGTTAATTATTTGAATTTAAATTTGAATTTTACAAAAAAGAAAGTGTATCGATTGGAAAGATACGAGCTTCGTAATCGAGATCATAATCATAGATCTTGATCATTGGTTGGATTTTATTGTAGCTACAAACGATTGAAATATCATTGAGCAGAGCGTACTGTGTCTTCTTGGGGTCCACGAGACGTGCGTCGTCGTTTTGGCCGATGGTGTTTCTCACCGCCGAGACGGTTTCATCGATCCATTCACTCTCACTACCGTTTACGTTGCCAGGCCTCTGACTCTAAGCCTCCCTTCCTCTTTTTCTCCTCTCCCCCATTTCCTCTCCAATCTCCTTCCCTTCATCTTATCCTTCCTCTTCTTTCAAGAAAACAACCACCTTAGCTTCTTTTATCGTACGTACGATTCGTCGTTGCCCTTTTCATCTTTTTCTTTTTTTTTTTTTTTCTTCTTTTTATCTTTATTACTATTGTTTTCTTTTCTTTTCTTTTGTATTTCTTTGCTCTTTCATTTTCCCTTTGACGTTGTTTTCTACGAAGTCCCTTTGAGAATGCGAAAGTTCTTTGTATTAAAATAAAATACAAAAATAAAAAAGAAATGAAACATTTATTAGGTTGATATCGAAGGAACTTGAATTTTAACTCGGTCAATCTAAACGCACCTTTAAAATTTGTCTTGACGGATATTATATAGTGTAGGCATAGGTAGTCTATAAATCATTGTAAGATCAGCACTTAAACCATTTACCACACCCCTCTTTGGCCTGACCTACAAATCGAAAGGTGGGCGCGACGCAACCCTACATATAATACTATCCTTTAACCTTTCATACCGATTAACTGAAAATAATAGGAGAAGGGGTAATAGGTGATAGCAATTGACTTTTCGCATACGATATCTTGTCTCTCACAAATTATTTCGCAAGTTATACGTATATATATATATATATATATATATATATATATATACGCGCGTGTGTGTGTACATTGGCATAGATTGGACATTGATTCAAAAGTACTTTGTAATTGAAAGTGAAATCTAATTATATACGAGCATCGTTATTAAACGCCACTTTCGAAATTCTCTCTTTCTATTGATTTGTAAACTCGATTATTATTAGAATATTCTCATAATCATTATCATTTTAATAACTCATTATCGATCTTTCTGTTATCTTCATTATATCTCATCTTATTCAGTGAACTAGACTCGTAATAAAATCTGTTATCTGATGTGATATATGTATATGTAGATATACATATACATATATACATAGATAAATATCATATTCGTCTATTTCGTAAAACCACATGTTCTTCTCAAAATACTATCATCCTGGTAGACTGATTTTTAACATACGTATATATTTACTTAGAAAATATGAAAAAGAATAAAAATAATAATAAAATAAATCTTAAGTCAAAAGGTGAAACCTAATCGATCAACCCTCTTTCTGACTCTTTCTCTCTTACAAAGTTCTTGCAATTTTCTAGCAGGTTAACAACCCTTGCTCGACTTTTTATAGCCCAAAGTGCAAACTCGTTTCGTCTCTCTTTTCTCCCTCTCTCTTTCTCTTTCTACATCATCGATCGCATATTAAATCTAAGTTAATTCTGGAGGAGTTTGAACCGTGGTCCATTTATAAACGGTAAGAAGTTCTCTGCTCTCTCTTCCTCTTCTCTCTCTCTCTCTCTCTCTCTCTCTCTCTCTCTCTCTCTCTCTCTCTCACTCTCTTTTTATCTTGATCGGCCAATAACATTCTTACGAAGGATTATCTAAAAGGGTCAACCGAGGTTACGTCTCCTCCTCTTCTTTTTTTGCATCTTCATTTAGGCCACGTCGTTGATAGCAAAGACAGATTGGCTGAGTTTCAAAATGTCTTCAAAGAAATCATGCAAAAAAATTGATTAGGAAAAAATCGACGGTGATGGCTAGAATCGTGTTTTTGTTTATCATTACATTTTTTTTCTTTCCTTTCTCTCTCTCTCTCTCTCTCTCTCTTTTTTTTTCAAGAGAAGGGTAAGGCAGAGTTTCAGAATATTTCAAAAAAGGCCGCGCAAAAGTTAATGATTAGAAACAAATTATTAATTACCATGATCGTACAAAAAAATCTAAATTTTTTACTTTCATTTATTTATTTACTTATTATTATTATTATTTATTTATTTTTTTTTTAAGAGAGAATGGGAAAGGAAAGAATTTTAAAATGTCTACAAGAACAAGTGATGTAGAAAATTTGATTGGGAAAAAATCGGACAACGATGATCATAGTTTTTTTTTTTTTTTGTTATCCTCTTAACTTTGTTCTTCTTTCTTCTTTATCTTTTTTTCTTTCTTTTAAAAAACAAAAGAAAGAAGATTAAGAAGAAGAAGAAGAAGAAGTAGCCTTTCGGGTAAGTTCGCGGGCTACGTGCCGTGGCCACGCGGTCTCATTGCCAAATATGGCCGCCCGCAGTATTCTTAGCACTGCTCGGAGAACGAACGACACTCGACGGAGTCGGCCGAACGAACGACGACGTGTGCCGTCTCAAGAATTGGCTTCTCTTCTTTACTAAGAGATGGCTAGAAACGAAGATCGGTGAGATAAATACACCGATGAATTTCGAGACCTCGATAGATCGACCAACCTAGATAAATAGAGAGAGAGAGAGAGAGAGACAATTCCTAGATTTTTTTTTTTTAGAAACAGTAAATTCGTGGAAAAGGTCATCGAGCTCGTTCATCTCACGAAGATGCTGCTACATCTTCTCAATTTGATTTTACAGTAGGGTAGGACAGGTGAAAGAAAAAGAAAAAAAAAGGGGGGGGAAGACAAAAGTCGTATTCAAAAAGTGCAATGTGCAGAAATCATAGTTACGAGTTCGTTGCATTAGTATTTTTCTTTTTCTTTCTTTCTTTTTTTTTTTTCTTTCTCTCTACTAAAACTCGTTAGGTGCGTTAATTAACAGACCAGGATTTAATTAATCGTTAACTCTCTACAACGTAATTTTTTGTCTATCAAACAAATTATGTAATGTGAAAGTTTAGTATTACATATGTATACTATAGTATAGTATATTAAGTATAATTAGCTTAATACGAGTATAATTATACTATATATGATATATAATATAAAATTTTATACTATCTTTTATTTCACTATTATTTTATACTATTATTATTAATATAATAACAATATACTGTAAAATAATATAGCATAGTATAGTGTAACGGTATAAAATAATATAGTATGATAATAATGTAGTATTAAAAAAAAAAAAAAAAAAAAAAAAAATGGGAGAGAAAAAGAAACAAGAAAGAGAATTGTGAAACACTTTGTATATGAAGTAACAACTAAGTTCGTGTCGATGAAACTTACACAAAATATAGAAATATAAGCGTGCATTTGATTTAAAAGTTATATAACATTATAGAGGGTTAACCTAACGTAAAAAAAATTCCCTGACCCAAATAGAAAATCGATTGATTCGTTATAATTATTTATAAAGTATCTTCGGAAGGAAGGAAAGAAGAAGCATAAAAGAAAAAGAAGAAAAAAAAACAAAAAAAAAAAAAAGAAAAAAAAAGAAAAGAAAAATACAAGAACGAGTAAAAACTGTGTATGATCGAATAAGGGCAAACTTATTACCCGCCGATCGAACCTAAATCCCCGTAGTGATTCATCTTTTTTAATGGATTCATGAGCGTCCTTCTGTCAGTCCTTGAACAGAAGTGCACCCGTTAGCTCGACGAAATCGTGAAACGAAAGAGAACACTTCTGTCGCCAAAAACGGCGAGTCACAGAGTTTCCATTATATCGTCTTGTTACTCAGTCGAGGTCTCGTACCGATAATCGTGTCTCTTTGATGTTGTGTTCCAATTTTTTTTCTTCTGTTTTTCTTTTTATCCTCTTTTTTTTTTTTTGTAAAGTGAATTGTGCCGTTCAATTTTTTACTCGAATATAATCGTATATGTCTCTTTTTCTCTCTTTCTCTTTCTCTTTGTAAAAGTAGGATATGTATCCTAAACATATTAATATCTTAATATATAGAGAGAGAAAGAGAAAGAGAGAGACAGAAAAAATGATGAATTTAATTAATTATCTTCTTTGAATCCTGTTAACGATAGCAACCAAAAGAGGAATCTTTTTCACCTCCCGAAAGGTGCGAGCACGTAGACAAATTTTAAATACTCGTAGATAGAATACACCAGCACCATCGCCACCATCACCACCGACATCACCACCACCATCACCATCACCATCACCATCACCGTCATTGAACGTTGTTCCAGAGAGCTCTGCCTGCAGGTCTATCGCGACGATACTCGCTCGCTTTAACGCCAATTAGGCGATAATTAATTGATCGTCGGGAACAGCCAACGAGGTTATTAGGGTCACAGCTAGTCGTTCCACGTACGGAGTGGACTCGTACCCAAAGCTACGAGAGAGAAGACCCTTCGTGTACACTATACATATACATACATATATATATGTATGTATGTATGTATGTATGTATGTATGTATGTATGTACATACCATAAACGTTCCCTGATCTTCTTCAGGAAGTTATGAAAGCCTTCTTTACATTCTCTTTCTCTTTTTCTCAAACTCGATTCGAATCCATCGGTATAACTCGTACGATTATAATATATTCACCAAAGACATTCTCATTCAAAGTCTCTTAAACTATTTATCTTTATCGAATATTCCAAGTTAATGGTCCGTATGAATCTCTCGAAAATAAAAGATATTATTCAGTTTGGTGTTGGAGAAATATATAAACCTATGGAGGTTACGATCGATACGCGTTATGTATTTATACATTGTAAGATTACTCCTACGTAGATCTTCCTATTCCTAATGGAATCCTTATAATGTGTTGTAATAAACATGGAAATATGACAAGGATACTTCTTCTAGACATACCTGTCATAAACGGAAATTTTCATTAGCAAAAGCGATACAATCGGTTGTGATGCAACTTTGAGAAGGAAGATGGATTAGTAAAGTTATTATATACCTCGTGCATAAATCAGAAGTATTGTTTAGGTATTATTGATTTATAGAATCAGTTGTTTTCGACGTTCTCTCTTCAACGTATAGATCTTTGTTTTTTATTATATTTTTTTCATTTTATTTCATTTTTACTTTATCTTCTTCGATCAAAAAGATATTGATCGGCATATTATATTTTTCACATATCAAAGGTATCGTTTACGTATTATTGATCTATAGAATCAACTGTTTTATGACGTTTTCTCCTGAACGTATCAATCTTTTTTTTTTCTTTTTTTTTTTAACTTTAGTTTTTTTAATCAGGAAGATATTGATGGGCATATTATTCTTTGTATATATGTGTGCGTTATTGATCTACAGAATCAGCTGTTTTTTGTCATTTTTCTCTACGCATATTAATTTATGCGCGTGTGTGCGTTCGTAGCTTTATTTTTTTCAATTACAAAAATATTGATGAGCATATTACACGTTTCATATATCCAAAGTATCGTTCCTTTTTCTTTTTTTTTTTTTTTTTTTAAGGGACAAATAGGAGTGGTATTATTGATCTACAAAATCAGCTGATTTCTTTTTTTGACATTCTTCTCTACGCACATTGGCTTATTTCTTATTTCTTTTATTTAAAAAAAATATTTTTCTAGCTTACTTTCTCAATCAAGTTCACCCACGCTATCGACGACGATACATTATGATTGTTAAACGCGTATAACAGATAAAGATAGAGCTGCATGCACGTGCTGCATTTTCGCGTCGTTGCGAATCCGTTACATCCGTTTATGGTTCGTATCGGTTGTCGATCGATATGGAAAGTCAGCACGGAAAAGGCGAGTCTCGATCTCTTCGGGGAATTCTTTTTTCTCCTTTCCCCTCCCCCACTCTCCACTCCACTTTTTCACTCGTTTCTAATTCTATTCTTTAGCATGAGATTGTTTCTTTTAGATTCGATGACAACAACAAAGAGAAAAAGAAAAAAAAAAAAGATCACGAACAGTCGATCGATCGTTGCTCGACATCGAAAAATAACAAATCGTAAGTCCGATATAAAGGCACGAAGTGATCAGACCGATCTACCTACGCTTAATTTGCATTAAGTATGATTGCGGAATTGTTGCACTATACTTTACCGTGTATTATTTTATTTTTATTACGGCCATCACCTACTTGCGAATCTCTTGAAAATACTTGCTTACTATATTATGCCTTTTAGAATCTGAAAAAATAAAAAAATTAAAAATAAATAAATTAATTAATTTCTTAGGTCGATATCGTATAGGTAATGAATTTTTTTTGAATATTTTTCTCTCTCTTTTTTTTTTAGTACTTTTTCTTTTTTTTCTTTTCTCTCTCTCTCTCTCTCTCTCTCTCTCTCTCTTTTTTTTTTTATTTAAATGAAGTTTACATCAGTAGTAATGATTTATTTGCTGGCTTGTAACCCATCCGACGCTCAGAAAATCTATTCCATTCCATTGGTGGTACTTTCTGTAAGAGAGTACAATAACCTGTGGTATAGTGGAATTTAACGAGAAACGTTGTCGATTTATGTACGGTGTCGTTTTACCGCAAAAGAATGGCGCATACCAAGCTTGGTAGTGGCTTTACTATATGTAAATCGAAGCAACCGATATGTATATATATATGTGTGTATGTGTATGTATTACGTATGTATGTATGTATATATGTATGCATGTATGTATATTGTATGTATGTATGTATGTATGTATGTATGTGTATGTATATAACACTTGCCATTCACAAGTATATCTCGAACGGTAGCGTAGGTGTTGTAGATTTACATGAAGTTTCGCATCGCTTTAAATTTACCGTTAATCGTGTCTTTTAGGCTCTTGCAACGTCCTAATCTCTCTTTACCGTCCTAGATTCGCAATTAGATTTCGTAGGAAGACATTTTCTCTCTCTCTCTCTCTCTCTCTCTCTCTCCCTCTCTCTTTCGCTTCACGGTTATATTTAATAATTTACCGCATACAGGCGAGAAATAAATTTTCATTACTTCCACGTTCGTGAATATAGTATGTCCTTGCTGAACGTTTAGATGTATTTTAATAAAAATATATCGTACAAGGATAATCATTTTATAAATAACTCGATGCTTTAAAAAATAAAGAAAAAAAATATCATGAGAATATCGGTAGATTTATTTCTTGAAGTTTAATCGACCATTCGTGAGTTCCGTCGAAGTTGTTTTCAAGTAAACATATTTTTTTCGATTGATGATTATATTTCGAACTGATCGTCATTTCTAATACGATTAGATACTTTTCTTTTTCTTTCCTTTTTTTTTTCTTTTTGCGTAAAAGAGTTCCAATTGCATTCGAAAGCGATTCGATTTTGAAAATTGTCGTCAAACTGAAATAAACATCGTAGTATAGACGAGGTACATTGCAAATGCATTTCCCAGTTGAATTCGTTCCGACTTAAAATAAATTTAGTCTCTTTTAAAAGCGAATCATCAGAAAGATATATACACACATACGCTACACACATATATAGATATTCAATCTCTTTTCCTCAACGTCTTCATTTTTCCAAGTTTTTGTTTCGTCGAAGAAGAAGCCTTACATTCACGATAAAAGATTCTTCCCCGTTTTACCGACTCAATGGCGGACTAAAAAGGTCTTTTCATCGTTCCTTTAGATTCGCGTGACCGTGAACGTGAGATTAGAGTAGTATGTACGTACGTATGTATGCATTGATGTATGTAGGCTATTGGCTTTCTTCCTCTCTTGTAATATTTTCTTTTTCCCTAAGTTTATATCAAGAGAGTAGTTGATACGCGACGTTTACGGACCATCTTGATTCTGTAATTTCGTGGGATATCCATCTGTTTGTAATAGGTAAATGAAGAGGAGATACAGACACACAAATACGCGCTAATGTACGCAAACAAACGTGCACAACAAAATGTTCATCTTGTTGTTTATAACTTGACAGTTTTATCGATAATTCGCCCACGTGTAAATCTCTCATTTAGCCATGGATAAAAATAAAAAATTATTAAAAAGCTGAAACGCCCGTTAAGCCGAACATGAAATTAATAAATTCAACGTGATAGAAAACTTGTAATTTGGCTTTCTAAAAATATAAGAGTTAACAACACGTGATATTCATTAATGGCCCATGTAACCTCGATATTATATCCCAATTAAATACTTGCCGAAAGTATACGTAGGATAGAAATTTTTAAATTTGTATATAAGCTTTTTCGATGATGTGAGATTTTTGAATGTCGAATGAGATAGAGAGACAAAGAGAGAGAGAGAGAGAGAGAGAGAGAGAGAGAGAGAGAGAGAGAGAGAGAGAGAGAGAGAGAGAAACAATAATTTATTTTTTATTTCCTTTTTTATTACCTTAACGAAATGAAGCAATAAATACCTGGTATATAACAAGAACGAATGTCTCGCATTCACGGACTTTAAAGGAATTTCCTTGAAATATTCTTTAAGATCCATAACTTGTACATATATCTCGAGTTCTTAGATAGTAAAGAGATAAAGACAGAGAACAAGTTATTCGCAAGATTTTTGTTCATTATGACATTTAAGTTTAATCGTTTAGAAAGTAATATTAGTGCATTTTGTTTTATAACAACTTTTATTTTTTACTTATTTATTATTTTTATTTATTTCTTTTTTCTTTTTTTTTTTTTTTTTTTTTTTTCTTTGACAATTTTCACGCAATTCTTATACAGGTTGGATCGAAAGTTTCTAAGCTTTTCTAGAATTTACAATCCGAAAAAAAAATTAGCTTGAAAAGTTTCGGAAAAAGAGTAATTGACTTTTAAAAATCACCTAGGAACTTTTTAGGCCCACCCTATATAAAACTTTTGATGAATACAATTAAGAGTACCTAGTGAAAGAGACACTCTTTGATAACTTCACTGTTTCTCTTTTCCTTTTTTTTTCTTTTTTTTTTTTTTTTTAATTTTATTTATTTATTTATTTTTTTTCGAATCTCAAGCGATTCTTATGCATTCTTAAATCAAAAGTTCCTAGACTTGTAGTTTTATAATCTTATATTATTATTACATTATTATTTTATATCTTATATTAATGTATAAAAAAGAAAAGTCAGTCGAAGAAGTCTTGAAAAAAGAATAATTGATTTTTAAAAATCACCTATGACACATTTTTGGTCAATCCTGTATAAAATTTTGAACGAATATAATCCGATGAAAAGACTTTCTCTTGGATAACTTAATTCTTTTTTATTCTTTATTTATTTTTATGATGTTCAAATGATTCTCATACCGGATTGGATGGAACCCAGAAGTTTCTTGATTTTTCAAATTATCCCAAAAATTCTCGAGAGAGGAATAATTGACTTTTCAAATCTTGTAAATATCTACTTTTTGGAGTTAATCTGTATAAAACTTTTGATAAATATAATTAGGAATATCTAGTGAAAAGGCTCTCTCGTTTTCTTCTCAATTAAATATGTATATGGAATACTATTGAGAGACGGAGAGAGACAGAGAAAGAGAAAGAGAAAGAGAGAGAGGAGTACGTATATATAATAATATATACACGTAGCAGTATCGAGCGTGCGGAGTGCAGGAGTGCAGGAAGTAACTAGGCGACGCAAAGGAATTCATTACCGGTTGAATATGCCTCTGGGGAGGATCGTTCGAGATATATCGATTCGATATAGAGAAAGAAAGAAAGAAAGAAGAAAAAATTAACGGAGAAAAAAAATAAAAAAAGAATAATCAAATCGAGAACTACATCCTTCTCAATCGTCTTGACAAATGCCCCATGGGGGATCTTTTATCCTCTTCTTCTTATTTACTTATTATTATTTTACTATTTAATTTTTCTTTTCTTTCTTCTTTTTTTTTTTCTTCTTCTTTCCTTTTCGTTCTTTTCTTTTTTTGTCATCGAAGAAATTGCATAGTCAAGAGGCGTGTAATCGAAGTAGGTCCCCCTATCGGTTTTCCCTCGGTCTTTGAGCGGTAATTAGCGGATGATTAGACGTAGAGAGTATATGTAGGTTAAACTCTGTCGATCGCTCTGTCGTGCACGAACCATAAATTATTATGTACTCACTCACTCGGCCGATCAAAAATAATGATACGTGTATCTGTGAAATTGTAAATAACAGCGGGTACGATCGTTTTACGCGATTTCGATTTTCTTTCTTTCTTTCTTTCTTTCTTTCTTTTTTATCTGTTTATTTCTTATTTATTTCTTTATCTTTTTTTTCTTTCTTTCTTTCTTTCTTTCTTTACCGTTGTCTATGTCTTTCTCTTTGAGAGATTATATAGAAATGAACACGTAGCCTTTCATAAATTTCACCTTGAAAGTGTCTAAGTATAAGACTGATAAAACTCACGAAGAGAACACGTAGGTCGAAAGACACTTCCTTTTTTTTTTTTCTTTTTTCTTTTTTCCCCCCTTTTTCTGCTTTCTTTTTTTTTCTATTTTTTTTTTCTTTTTTTACTTTCAACCTACATATAAATTATCAATATTATCGATCTACTACCGCCTACGGAACTTTTTTGAGAAATTTATTACAAAGCTTTATCTATCCGGGATAAACAATTTTAGTTTCGCAAGCATCTCAATTAATTGTTCTATTATTGGATATCATTCTTAGAAGCTTCTTTAGTTTTTCGTTTCATAAAATTCACATAAACACATGGCCATCGCACCTCGCGATACAAAAAGCTGATAACAATGGTCGAAGCCTTATCTCTAATGTCCTCAATATACATATTTAATTTTGCAATTGCGCGCCAAAGTCGAATGAAAACGTTTGTACTTGTCTCTCTCTCTCTCTTTTTTTTTGTCGTTACAAACGAGACAAAAAATGTCTTTTACAGTAAAATAACCGAATGAGCAATATATAATTAGTTCATTGATGGTTTATCTCTCGGAGAAAGATATGAATTATCGAAAGACTTAACTTGGCTTTCGTCGTAATAACATTTTTTATCCAAAAACTTTCTTTTTTTTCTTTCTATCCTTCTCTCTCTCTCTCTCTCTCTTTCTCTCTTTATCTATTTATCTATCTTTCTCTTTCTCTATCTCTTTTTCTCTCTTTCTTTTTATACTCTTCCCCCATTATCGGTCTAATATTAGGTTATTTATTAGAAAGCGATGATGTCCTGTAGTTTTACAGTTATAATATTATATATAATTAATTTTATAGTCTAACGCACTTCGAGTCCATTCCCGATGACTCTAATATGACGGTAGAAAAAGACCTTTCACAAATATTATTTATTTATCAACAGATAAAGTATTTCTTTTGACAAAGAAAAAGAAAAAGAAAAAAAAAGACATCTGGAATCATTTCATATCGGAAATACCTATTACTAAACGTTAATGTAAAAGTCTTGTCAGACACTCGTAAAATAGAATCCTTATTCTCGGATTATTTTTATCTAACATTTGACAGATTTTACGAGAAGAGATTATTTGTAATTGATCTTTCTAAAAAGTGGAAGAAAAAAAAGGGATAGAAAACAACATATCATAATGATAAGAAATTATTAAATATTCATAAAATTTATATACAGAAAATACACTTAGAAAAACAAAATTGAGTTTCTGTGTGAATATGTACAAAAGTATATATATATATATATATATATATATATATATATATATGCATTTGCATCGTATTCATGGACTTTCTTCGAGCGATATCTTCGTTTCGTTCACATGTGGTAATTATTATTACCAACGTTGTGTAGTGACGTCATATTTAATTAATATCATCGTGGGAAAAAATTTGTCTACGAGTTTCATAAAATTGTTCTTCACGGGGTGGTTAGAATCTTGTTAAAAGGAGTGTAAAGATCGTGGTAAGATGGCGCGAATGCAAATTTAAATGGCTTACAGTTTATTGGATTAGCTTCTTACGACGTGCCAGACTTGTACGTACGCCTACGATGTATCTATGTGTGTATATGTGTGCATGTATCTATCTATCTATGTACGTACGTAAGTACGTACGTACGTACGTACGTACGTATGTACTTAGATACGTAGATACTCGGCTTCTCTTCCCTTGAAAATCGAGCAGAATAAACGCAACGCGGAATGTTCGCGTGCCAACAAATATATTGCTTTTCTTTTATTATTCGATAACCCTTCCTTTCTTACACAATTACGACTTTCGTATCGCTCGTCCAATTGTGTTACACAATATGTACGCTAATTATTCTTGAATTATGAGCAAACGATAAGATCTTATTGACATTATCAAAATGGAAATTCTGTATCTCTCTCTCTCTTTCTCTCTCTCTCTCTCTCTCTCTCTCTCACTTTCTCTTTCTCTCTTTTTCTCTTTGTTCAATTAATAAAATTATAAATATTAACATTTTTAATAAGAAATTCATGTTATATTTATCTTTTATCTAATTATTATCATTTAATAATTATTATATCATTGATGATAATGATTACGTAATAATAAATAAACTATAATTTAATAATTAATGAATTAATTAAATGTTACAATAGTATCAAATTATACCCGTACATATAAATGAAAATATTTATTAATTTATATAAAGAAATATCAAGACCATGTTCTCTTTTTCTCTCTTACGATTGTATAACGTTTCTAAAAATATTAAGAAACGAAAGATTAATCGAAGAAACAATGTAAAAAAAAAGTATGTATATATAAAAAGTATATATATATATATATAATGAATTAATTAATACAAAAATTAAATATTAATATCGTAAAAGGAATAAATATGAATGAGAATATAGATTAATTTGCGCGACTTAATCTTAAATTTAAATTATCGAAACTCGTGAATGGATAAGATTTCATAAAAATTTAACAAATAACGGAACGACGATATAACGAAGTAATTAATAAAACGATTAAATATTAACACGATAAACGGAGAAATTAAATGAATAATGATATTTATCGATGTATTCATATCTACAACGTGATAACCAAACTTTAACGACTCTATTTTCGAAAGTGTTAAAAAAGTGAGAGATTAATAAACGAAATAATAATAATAATAATAATAATAATAATAATAATAATAATAATAATAATGATAATAAGAGCGAGAAAGAGAAGGGTAGAAGAGATATAGAGAAAGAGAAAGAGAAAGAGAGAGAAAGAAATTAAAGGGACTTTTTAAACCCTTCTTGAATCTCGATGTTTGTCGACACGTACGAGAGAGAGATACGAACGTTTGCTCGTGGCTATGCCATAGGGGTAAAAGGGAGAGAAAGAGAATGAGTGAGAGAGTGGGGGAAGGGGGAAACAAAAAGAGTAGTAAAGAGAGAGAAAGAGAGAAAGAGAGAGCCGTCCAAAAATATATTTGGCCCGGCATCTTCTTCCGTTCCTCTACTCGCATACACTGTCGGAAAATTCAAAGCTTACTCTCACCTTCGTGGAATAATTAAATTGGTCTTTTTCTTTCTCTCTTTCTCTCTTTCTCTCTTTCTCACAGTACTCTCATCTTCTTTTTATTATTCTTCTTATTATCTTTCCTTTACGGAATGACAAAAGGGTAGCCACGATGTTAAAAGAGACAGGAAACGCACGATATTTATTCGCCTTTCGACCTCAACTCTCCTTAACGTTTACTCTTCTCCTATGTTTCGTCTTATTTCTAATCTTATTCTTCTTCATCTTCGTCTTCGTCTTCGTCTTCTTCTTCTTTTTATCTTGTCAACCCTATATCCCTAAATTGTAAGTACGTCCTGCGTATGAACGATGAAAATGACCAAGAGACAATTGAACAATCGCTTTTAAACACTCTCTCTCTTTCTCTCTCTCTCTCTCTCTCTCTCTCTCTCTCTCTCTCTGTCTCTCTTTTTTTCTCTATCTATCTTTAGTGTCTCCTTCGTCATTCTTAAAGGAAGGGCTATCAAGTAATATTACTTTTCATCGGTACCAATTAATCCTTTAACCTTGCCAATAACAAATATACGATCGCGTTAGAAGAAAATAAGCCCTCGTTCCTTTTCGTTAGTTTCACAGCAAACGAACTTTATCAATTAACAGACGATCTCTCGTTCCTTCTTTAATTTTCTTTCTTTTCACGATCAATTCTTCTTTTTCATTCCATTTTCTCTTTTTTTTTCTCTCTCTCTCTCTCTCTCTTTTTTTTTTATTACACCACGTGATAAACGAGCAATAATCCTAGGATACAAGTTAATAACTAAGCAGTGCGATGGAATTTGTGTAATCGATTTCGCAATAAGTTCAAATGAAATATGTACGTATATGTACGTACGTTTTTAACGTAACGTAACGAATGTAAAAGAAATAGAAGATTTCTCTCTCTCTCTCTCTCTCTCTCTCTCTCTCTCGTTCTTAATCATCATTCCTAATTATCATCGTCTTCTTCTTTCTCTTCTTCTTCTATCTAATCGAAATAGTTGAAAAACATTAGTAGAGTAAATAAAATCAATGTCTAATTCCCCTCCTGCTCCTCTTTCTCCACCAAATGTCTCTCTCGAAAAATTTTCAAATCTCCATTAAAACGATTCGAAGTGATCAAATTTATTGATCATGTTACTCGAGTTGTAAGAGATCAGTGCAATTCAATAAAAGAAAAAGGAAACGCGTCCATAGTGTCGAGTCGACGTAAGTAGGTAATGGTTTTCGAGAGTTCCTATTGCTCACCATCATCATCATCATCATCGTCATCATCATCATCATCACCATCACCATCACCATTATCATCATCATCATCAACGAGTACTAGTACTTCTCTTTCTGGCGTGTTCGCACGCGTGCTAGAAAGAGAGAAAGAGAGAAAGAGATAGAGATAGAGATAGTGGAGAGTAAAATAGGAAGGTGGGGCGCTTTTAAAGTACATACTCTTTTACGATCACGTCGGAGGCCTCAGTCGACGTAGTGCTATCGCAAAGAGTGTTTCGTGTACTTTAACTCGTGAAAATCGTTTATACGTGCGTGACATCAACACATACCTACTTCGTTTCTTTCTTTCTTTCTTTCTTTCTTTCTTTTTTTTCTTTCTTTCTTTTTTTCTTTTTTTTTTTTTTTTAATTACGTATATGTTCATTATATCTGTGTGTCTTTCTTACTCTCTCTTTCTCTCTTTCTCTCTCTTTTTCTCTTTCTATCTCTGTCTGTGGCTTGATTAAAAGCATTTTTGTTTAAAATCATCGAGATATCATTCTCTCACCCTCTTTAGTTCGACGACCCTCTGCGGATTGGAATTCGATGCCGCGACGTCGAGAACTTGTCGAGAGTTAAAGAAAGAACTATAAGAGAGAAAGAGAAAGAGAGAGAGAGAGAGAGATTTCAAATTAGAACTCACACCTAGCTCTTTTCTGTTACTCGTTTCAAATGATCGAAAGCGTTGTTACTAATCGATTCGACGTGTAAAATTTGGTTGAAAGAAGAAAAAGAAAGAAGAAAGAAAAGAAAAGATTAGAGTTAGAACGTTATCAAGAGAGATAGAAAGTGAGTGCTTCACATACTTAACATACAGTTCTCTTTATTTCTCTCTTTTTTTTTTTCTTTTTTTTTTTCTTTGCGCTCCAAATCGTTCGCAAAACTATTAGAGCGTGTTTGGCGGTCTACCGTTAACGAGGTCTTAATTAATAATTAAATTATTATCTAGATAGAGTCAGTAAGATGAGGAGGTCGATCTATATATTTATCAACATTCAATCTTCGATGAGAGAGATAAGTAGAGAAAGAAAGAGAGAGAGAGAGAATCAAGAATCTCTTTAACACTATTATTTTCTGATTGCGTGTTAAACATAGATTAATCGTAAGGCCGTCTACTTTCTAGTGTAGTAAAGCTCGATGCGTTTCTCAATTTTCTTTTTCTTTTTATTTTATTTTATTTTTCCATCATCATTATTATTTTGTTAATTCTTGCAAAGATGTAAATGTAACATAACACGCATTTGTTGTTGCTGTCTTTTTTTATTTTTTTTTTTTTTATTTCATTTTTATCAGAAAGAAACAAAAAGAAAAGGGAATGTCCTTCGGCAATGATTTACCAATTTACTCATCGATCGTTGGATCAATCTTTCGATTCAAGGATCGATCCAACGAAAGATCGTAAACGATTCGCAAATGCCCACGTATTTCTCTCGTTAAGTTCGATGCTATGCGAGTAACTGGTACAACGAAAGGTTCGCGTCCAGAAATACACCGCGGCGTGACTTGGTGGTAATTTTGGCGTTGGTGGTGGACGCGATATAAACGTTCCAATATCGAAAGCGGCGTAACTCGTACGAAAATCATGTCCAGGAGGATTTATTAGAGTAACGTCTGTACCTCCTCAAAAGAGAGGATTAGGATATTTTCAATATCCGAGGAAGAAAACAAATATCTACCCATCGATCTTTATTTTTTATTTTTTTTTTATTTCTTTTTTTTTTTTTTTTCAAATTCTCTCCTTGTAAATCATTTTTGCGTATGGCCATGAAGAATTAACGCGTTAAATTTTTTACATTCAGACATATAAATATGTATAAGGAAATTAATTTTCTAAATATGATGGAATAAAAGCTTTATTACCATACATACATACGTACATACGTATATATACATGACTATACTGACACACACACACACATATATATGTGTATACATATATTTAATATGTATAAAGGTGCATAGCGTGAAAACAAGTGCATTGCAGCTGCAGTGAGCACGAGAATCCTGTCGGTCGAATCTTTGCATCGCATCTAATATTACAGGACGAACCGAAATAAACTCTACTCAAGTACTTATCACTGTATGTTATGTGTATACGCATTATACAGTAATGTATGTATGTATGCATATGTACGTCGGTGCATGACTGTATGGAGAAGCACATACGTGCATATATACGTACATAAATACACACACACATAACCAGAGAAGAAAAGAGAAGGGAAGAGAGCCTCGTTGAGTTCTCTGACTCGCAGTACGCTCATTACACTTCTCTTTGATTACTTATTTGTACACAAAGCTATACAACTCGTTCATGATTCACATACCCAGTGCATTTGTGCATTTTCTCGTGCAGTTCTTCTTTTTTTCTCTCTCTCTCTCTCTCTTTTTTTTTTTTTTTTTTTGAGGGAGTTTATGATTTTTGCTTTTTGCCTTTTTCTTTTCTTCTCTTTTTTCTTTTTCTTGTTCTTTTACCATCCCACAGAAGATCGATGAAAATCTCGAGACTCTCGAGTAGTAGTAGAGGAATGATTCGAGAGTAGTAAAGCATGATGACTGATATTAACTTGCCACTTCTTCCTACTATCGAAGATTGATGCCGCATAGTTGATGACCATGCCAACCAACTGTCCATAAACTCTGGAGTCTCTTTTTCTTTTTCATCTTTTTATTTTATTTTTCTTCTTTTTTTTTTTTTCTTTATTTTATTTTCTTCTTTCTCGTTCGTCAATTTTACGATGCACACAAATTACACATACATAAAAAACATACATAAAAGTAGATATACGAACGCGCGCGCGCGTGTGTGTGTGTGTATTCTGTGTTTCTCATTATCATCGATACACCATTTCCTCTTTTTTTATCTCTTCTATGCATTTATAGATAGCTTTTAAAATAGATTCACTCTTCAGAGATTTTTCTCGAAAATTTCATTTCTTTCTCTTCTTTTCTTTTTTTTTTTTCTCTTTCTTTCTTTTTATTTAATTATTTAATTCATTTTTTTCATAAGTGATAATATTTACGTTAAGATCGTTAAGAGTTTTTCAAGAGATTATTCTCAAAGAAGCTAATTTGTATTTATTTACTTATTTGTTTTTATATTTCTTAATAAATGATAATGCAGTAACATTTGTTTTTATGCAAATTACTAGCTTGTTAAAGGTTGTTTTCAGAAGCTGATTTCGCTTTTCTGTTTTTCTTCTTCTTCTTCTTCTTCTTCTTCTTCTTCTCCTTCTTCCTCTACACCCAACAATTTTGTACAATTTTCGCCATTTGTTGGAATTTGCTAAAAGAAAAATAAAAAGAAAAAAAAAAAAAAAAAAAAAGAATAACATTTTAGTCCGATTAGTTTACGGTAGTTATTTACGATAGTTGTTAACGTATTCATGTCTCTTTGTTAGCGATAGTGAAGACGATTTTCACGTGAATGTTAACTTCGTCCTCGAGGATCATGCCGAAAACGAAAAGTATAATAAACATTTCCGTGAACGCTTGCTCGACCAAAGCTGGTAATCGGTTCGTTCGGCTCGATCGGCACCATTTACAGTATATCGATATTCGCTCAACGCTATTTTTAGAGGGCCGTCTCGTATTCTAACGATGCAAACCACAAACGTGACCGAGTTACGCGACACGAGATATACGAACCTATATATTACATTAGATGTATACATATATCTATATAATATAATATAGATATATACACACACACACACATATATATATATAAAACCGGGTGGTGCGACACGGTTCGACGACATTTAGGTCGCGTTACGAATTGGTTATCAGCTGTTATGCTTATGCGGATTATCCAGCGAATCATGAACGTCGTTTAGTCGAAAAATCGCCTTCTCGAATTTTCTTATCGTTAATCATCCAAATCCTTTTATATTATAGTAAACATGATAGTAGGTAACAATCTTTGAAACAAGTTAATTATGCAATAAGTGTTATCAATGATAACGTTCAAGAAACGACACGACATAACATAATTTCAAGGTCATGTTTCAATAGCTGACTACATTTTTATCGATTGTTATTAACTTGACGAGATCAAATTTTCGTTAAAATGTGCCAACTTTATGTTTAGTCTCTATGCAATGGTCCAACTCTTTAAATTTTCGCATGAATATACTGTGTTTGTGTATGCACATATATAAATATATCTGTATATCTCTCAGAATCATATATATATATATATATGTAGAAGATTCTCTTTGCGGTCATGTCGAATAATCGAGTTTATATTTGGCTTCTACTTATTGCAATCAATATTTTGAAACATTTGATCAGTATTTTAAATAAATGTGATCAGTATTTATGATAAAATATTAACAGATACATAAATATAAATGACACGACCTTGACGGTTAATCATTTATACTGACTAAAATATTTACATATAGTGATCATTTATTTTACTTACCATTATGTTGTTTTTTCTTTTAATTAAATTTTCTTATTTTTTATTAATATATTTGTCAAAAATATTGATCAAATATAATGAAAGTATTTATAGTTTGGTGAATATATACACACATATATGTCGACTATGAGCTTTGTTTATACGTCAATATGTTATAAAGTTCATATCCCAAATTGTTTCGTAGTTTTATATAATAGATGATTAAGTCGATGCAATTTGATTAAGATAGCACGTTACGTAGATATAGTAACGACGTTACGTATTAATATTCTTGTTGCGTTATCGTCGTCGTCGTTGTCGTTTTGTTGAATACGCGAGAGAAATTTTTTGAGAAGTGTCGGCAAAGAACACGTGTGCGTTTTCCGTGTAATAAAGAAGCCCCAAGCGTGCACGTGTCAAACGCAAAGAAAGAAAACGAACAAAGAAATTGCTGAGCAACTGCATAGGAATACAAATTTTTATTTATATATATTTTCTCAAAAGAAAGGTTAAATAAAAGAATATATATATATATATAATAAGTAAAAAAATATATGTAACAAAAGAATATATATATATATAATAAATAATAACAATAGTTTTACATTTAAGAACGTAGCAATATATTTTAATATTTTTAAACAATTTTAATCGTCAGTATTTTAATTAAAATATTTGTAAATATGATAATTCGTTGGTATCTTAAAATAGATAGTCAGTATTTACAATAAATCCAGATACAACTTTGACACTTGATTATTTATACTGACCATTTATATTACATACCGATAGTTTATTGATCGAAATATTCATACATATATACTGATCATTTATTTTACGAAATATTTACTATTAATTATTAAATAATACTTAATAGGAGTGTATAACATAGCTAGAAAGGTGAAATTATATACATATATGTACATACATATATCTAAATATATTAATTTAATTGAAATCAAATGACAAATGCATTTAGATCTGTTCGAGAAAAAACACAAACGGCACTTTGATTTTTTATAAATTCTAAAAAAGTAAGAAAAAAAGATATTATATAAAACTAGAGAAATTCATCGTCAAACTATTTCGTTTATACATACTCATTACTCGGATAATCTCTTTAAATCGTTTGCATATCTCTCGAAAAAAAACAATTTGTTCGTAGGTTACCATTCGATATGTATTCACGTAGGAATCGATCGATGAATCGCGATATCCGAAAATCGATGAAATATGATTCGATTGAAAAATCTTTCGAACTAATCGAAGCTTCGTTTTCTTTCAGATCATCGAATTGGCCAGGGAGAAATTTCATACTCCCGTTTAAGAAGAATCGTTATAATTTAACCCCAGTGTTTTACTCGAAGAAGAGAAATGTAACCGGTCCGTGTGTTATCATTGAGAGAGAGAGAGAGAGAGAGTGAGAGAGTGAGAGAGAGAGGGAAAAAAACAAAACAAAAAAATAATCAAGCAAAAAACCAATAAACTAAAACCGTTCTACCGATCTCGAATAATCGAAGAAGGAAGTATCATCGGTTGTACTCAAGATCGAATTTATCGTATAAGAGATCTTAGCTTTAACTAAGTATATAAGTGATAATAAATAATTAAATAAATAAAAAGGAGGAAAAAAAAAGCAAAAGGAAAAAAAAAGAACGGAGGAAAGCGCGTCGAAGTTAGAAGGACGCGATGAGGCGACTACACGTAGGAGGTTGTTACAGGATCACGTGGACCGAGGCTCGACGTAGCTCGTGGCCGTGGAGAAGGAGATTCTCAGGTCAGTCGGCCTGAGATATGCCAGAATCGGCAACGGCTTCTCCGATAGCAACGGAAACGGCTACGGCACGACATCATCATCATCATCATCATCGTCATCATCATCGGCCGGGTAGCCGGCACTTGCCGATACCGATCGAGACGATAGAACGCCGGGTTTTTGCAACCCGACGTGATCTCTTCGTTCCGGCCACGGTCGATCCTCGTCCAAGTAGGGCTGTACATTGTCCTGACTTGAACGCCTGTTTGATCAATGAGTCGCGTATAGGCCTCGACGAGGTTGACTGTCGTGCCGTCCACTTTGGTTACGCGATTCCTGTGAACGTAGTACCGATAAAGGAGAGTCCTGACTTGGTCGAGCTTGTCCTAGATCATTCGTCGGAGTTGAGTACTAGAACGACGAGTTTTTTATTGAATCATCACCCTCAACTTCGCGAGCAACAGCGCCACCACCACTACCAACAACAACAACAACAACAACAAGATCAGGAAGAACGTGTAGAGGAACAGCATTACCTCAATTATCAGGTCGAAGAGGAATTCTTTAGAATGGCCGCAACGGCGAAACACGATCTCCGTAGAAAATTTCCTACGGAGACTTCGTCGTCCGGTGACGAAGATATAGCAGCTATCGCTAAACAAATAAGTGATCACGCCGAAGCGATATATCAGACATGGAAAAGCCGTGGTTTGGAACCAACGGAGATTTTAAATTGTCACAGTAATGCCACAGCCGCCGACAAGTTCGGCAGTGCCCTTACACCCACCGCCTCGCCCGCTAGTGCCACTGGTAAAACTATCGAGACATTAAACGCAAGCAGCCCCAACTCGGCGGTGGATATTCTCGCTCAGACGCCGAACTTGGACAATGGTAATTTAGAAAAGCTAGTGAACAATTTCGTGGTCGAGGACAAAGCGAGAATAGCCGCTTCTAGCCAAAGATCACCCTCGAAGACTCTGCCTTCTTCCATTCAATTCGCCTTGCAAAAATTTGAAAGAAATTCGACGCAGCAACAACATCAGCAAACTTCGCCGCTTAAGGGCAACGGTTCTATCGGCTCGAGCAACGTAACGAAACAGACCAATAAACAGACTAATTCGTCCCTTCATTCGCCGACCTCGTCTTTCCCTAATAAACCGTCGCAAATAGTCAAGCCTCAAGTTTCGACTAAAGTACCGAGCGCTCATCATCAGGAAGTCTTTCTCGAGACAATCGAGACGACATTTCCGGCAGACCTAACTCCTTCCAAGATCGTACAACAAAAGAGACCGGCCAGTACGGTAATATCCTCTTCTATGAACTCTAACTTAAATTCTGACGGTGCTAGCTCGAACCCAGGCTTAACCACGTGGCCGTTAAAAAATAAATTGAGTGACGGTAAACGATCGAACGATAACAGTCCTACCTCAGGTAGGACCACGCCGACTAGTCCGCAGGATAGTAAAATCACGTCTATTGTGAAAGATTCCAGCAAAAGTTCGGTTCGTGGTCGTTCGAATCGTTTAGTCAGCGACGATGCTTTCCTCGACGAGGTGGCACGAGAAGAGGAGAGATTGATAAACGCATTGAAAACGGGTTCGGTTATAACGGAGGAACCGCCCGAGAGAACAGGCTCTTCTATATTTCAATTAGCCGCACGGCAGAAGCCAGCGATCAAAAAGGAAAAGCCTAAAGTTGAACCGGTCAAGCCAATTATTATTGGACATAATCACGAAGGAATGACCTTGGTACCGACGTCGGCCGCATTGGTTAACAATGTGACATCGTCGGTCCACGCCGGAAACAATACCGAAGGGCCGAGCAAGTCTTTGAGCAAGGACGAGCTCTCGAATATGTCTGTCGTCGATTATGCCAAAGTAAGGTATAGAGCGGCTCAACAAAACTCACCGGGTCAACAAAGACTCGAGGAACAGAAATCGGTTGGTAACGTGGGAACAACGTACAACGCTACGGAACAATTGGTATCGAGCGCTAGGTCAAAGTTCGAGCCAGAATCACGTAAGGATAATAATAAAGAGGGCAACGTTAAGGATGACAGAGACCCTATAACATCTAGATGGGGTCCTAGAATAAATTCACCAAGGCCACGATTGGAACAAGTGCCACATCCCGAACTGACAACTCAACAGAAACAACACATAAGAGCTGCCGCAGCTACGGGTACTGGAAACAATCCGGTTAGACCGTTTCTCACTAGAGGATCCGTCGCTGAACGTGTATTGATCTTCGAGAAATGTCCTAGCGAATTATTGCTTGATAAACGAGGTCCTCGTCCAGCTGGTATCGCAACGTGGAGAACTGGCCACGAGGTTCAGAGCAAGGTTCAGGTAAAGTTTCAATTAAAGAAGATAATTATTAATCGAAAACGAGGAAGATTCTTTCTTTCTTTCTTTCTTTCTTTTTTTTTCTTTTTTCTTTTAATTTCTTTTGTTTTCATTTCTTTCTCCAAGACATAAAACATACTTTTAACACACTTTCGTTCCTTCATCTCTTCGAAAAGAGAAAGAACATGTGTAGACGTATACAAGTTCTGGTTAGATGGTATTAAAGAGAAATGGTTTTACGACACGTTAGAGTTCAAATTTAGATCGGAGTTTAACGAGGGATAATCTACCACGAAAGAATCCAACGCGTAAAAAGGAACAAAGCACCTACTACAAGGATCTTACTGTAAACGCGGTTGCGTTTATGGTAACGTACCCAGAGACTAACATTTAATCCTAAACGTGCACACGTATTTACATACATATATATATTGGATTATTAGCAATTGAATACAGACGACACTTTTTAAGGATTACGGTTTCCCATTAAATCGAATTAATTCGACTCGCTATTTACTCAAAAAATATATAAACGAAGCGTTCTTGAGGGAAGATGAAAAATAGAAAGAAACAATCTTATTTAGTCGAAAATAAGATTGACTGGTCCATTGAAAACTCGTGATCGCAAAGTGCGATAAACTTTCACCAGATGAGTTTTCTCAGAAAGATTCTAATTTCGTCTGTAAAAGGTTAACAAAATACGTGAAAATGAAAGATGGAATTGAAAAAATCGAGATCTCTTTCGAGAATTGTTTCGTGATCGAGAAAGGTAAGGTAGATAGATGCTCTTTCTCTTTCTCTCTATCTCTTTAGTTCTCTCTTTCTCTCTTTCTCTCTTGCACACTCTCATCGTCTTAATTCTCATCGTCTTCTTAGTCGCATATGTATATCGTACGTTTTGGTCGACGTCCAAATTCCTTCTTGGCGACGACGAGGATGTTCCTCGAGCGTTCTCGACTGCTCGTACTTTTTTGTTCGAAAAACGAGTTCAAGATCTTCCAATCATGGAGGTCGTTCATATTCATATTTTCTGCGGCTTTAAAAAAAAAAAAAAAAAAGGGAAAGAAAAAAAAAGAAAGATCAATCTTCTAGATAGACGAATCGATAATTAGTCAATTTCTTGCGCGATCTTACACAGTTTGTATTTTTATCGAATAATACAGATGATTTTAACAAAACTTTCTAAGTAACTTTAATACAATAAAAAAAAAAAAAAAAAAAAAAAGAAAAGAAAAGAAAAGAAAACTATTACCGAGACTTTTTTTTTTTTTAATCGTAAGAAAGTTGTTAAACTTGTAGTTCTACAATATGAAAACGTAAATCGGCTTGAAAAGTCTCGAAAATGTGTAATTGATTATTAATATTCATCTAGGAACTTTTTGGCCCTACTTTGTGTTACTTGCAAATTTTATAACATACTTCTTTTAAATTAACATTATTAAAATAATTTATATCATTTCATATGTTATTAATATTTATTGATTAATATTAAGATTAATGCTTAACAAATAAAAAAAAAAAAAAAGAGAGAGAGAAAGAAGAAAAAATTAGCTTCATAAATTTCTACGTTTACTTTCGTTCGATACAACGAAACACTTTGTCTATACATATGTATTAATCTTCTCATGAATGCGAATCAACGATCGTACGTTACCAGTAAAGCAATTTAATACGATCAACGTTGGATGCACTTAGAACAGGTAGATCATTGTTCAACGAGAACACACAAGCCTAAAAGAGAGCCAGGAAAGAACGTAACGCGTGAGAGATAACGTTTTCTGGCACGTCGTTGACTCTACGTATGTATATATATTCCTCATGGTTTCTTGTTTCTGGCTTTGGTCCAAAACTTCGAAACATCGAAACTTCGAGTTAATCGTAGGATCGATTCCATTTCAAATTCATTGGATTACGGCTCGAGTCTATATTCTTTATTTATTTATTTTTTATTTATATATATATATATATTTTTTTATTTCTTTTAATCATTTAATCTCACATAGCTAGAAATCGAAACAATCTTTGATTCAATAAATAAAATTGAAATCTGTATCATTGGATATCATGTAATCACTATAATCTTGTTATAGGTAAGTCCTACGCATTGTATGTGCGTGTATGTGTATATAATAATAATAATAATAATAATAATAATAATAATAGTAATAATAATAATAATAATAATAATAATAATAATAAACGTTATGATTAAGATAAGACGGATAGAGTCTTATTACATGTCCAATGCGAAGGAGGTTTACTCGTGATTAGGCACGCCTACTATTTAATGTAACTAGGCTGTCCCATCGATCGACATATATATATATATATATATATATATATATATATACATATATATCGTTTTTAGTAGATCCTTTCAGAAAATGAAAGAAGGGTGGGGTGAGAATACTAGAACATAATCCTTGAGATTATTTCGAGAGAGAAAGAGAGAAGGAAAATAGAGTCGTGAAAGGTAAATTTATCAAGTGGAAATAATTTATTTCTTATTGCTTTTAAAGTAGTTAGAAAATTGATTTTACGCTTTTGTTATTTACGAATGTTATAAATCTCGTTTGACGTGACGAAATATAAAGCACGTATAGACATACATACAAAGTAATATTTGTATAATACATAGATATATACGTATGTACTTTGAAAATATGACGATGACGGCAAATTCAAAAACAATCGATCGTTCGTTAGCCGAACTCTGACCATACGACTCCTTATTTGCAATAACGCGTTACTCAATGTTACAACAATGCATTGCGCCGTTTGTCGAAGAGAGGGCTTGGCTCGACGAACGTCATTGTCCGCGAGGATTATTATGTTCTTATAACACTCACATGTATGGAGATAGCGAATAGTGTATAGATATAGAAGAATAGAGTATGAAGCTTTCCTCGAGAAGATTAAACCATAGATGATCTCTAGATCCTGATAAAGAGTTTATATCGAGGTACTTTCATAAGGATTGTTTTCAAAAGGTCAATTTATTTATTTGTTTATTTATCTTTTTATTCATTTTATGAGTAATAACGTAGTAATATTTATTACGAATCGTAAAGGTTTCGTTAATGGTTATTTTCAAAGAAGCTTTTTTCTTATTTTTTCTTATTCGTTTTTTATTTTTATTTATTTATTTATTTATTATTATTTTTTTTTTAAGTAATGATGTAGTAACATTTATCTACTTATTATCGATTGTGATATCTGTTCTTTTCTTTTTTCTTTTTTTTTTTTTTTGTTTTTTTTTTTCTTTTGTTTTTATTCGAGTATGGCTAATAAGAATTGTTTTCACGGAGAAGCTAATATTTTTATTATCATTTTTTTCCTTTTCTCTTTTCGATAAGTGGCAATGTAATAATATTTATTATCGATCGACACGCGCATAAGAACAAGGTATTTGTTTTGACGTATGCGAGTGGGTGTATAGTAGTAGTAGGGACTCGTATAAACGTGGTGAAAGTATCGCCTTGTAGAGTGACTCTCCCAAGCGAAAGAGAGAGAGAGAGAGAGAGAGAGAGAGAGAGAGAGAGAGAGAGAGAGACTGAGAGAGGTAATTAGGCAAGCAATAATATTCAGAGAACTCAACGAAGTTTCGAGTAATTCATAATATAAATTCGTTTCCTTGAAATTTAACCACACATTGAAATTTAAGAAAAAAAAAGAAAAAGAAAAGGAAAGAGAAAAGAAAAAAAGAAAAGAAAAAGATTTAATTATTGTTGAAATGTTGATTATATTAATTAAGAGAAAATTCGTGTTTAGCTAATTCACGTAGAACATTAGTGTGGACTCGGGAAAAGGGTCTCTCCGCTTATAGTTAGTTAGAACGAAATGCCACGGTGAAAGTGTACGAGAGAAAAGTCACAGGCGAGTTCCACGCTTTGAACTTTGAACTGTTTCGCTTAAAACGGGCACAAACTTTTGTCCCGCAACTAGTAAATCTTACGACTAATTTCGTCGATCCTTTCGTAGAAACTGTTTTCTCTTTAGCGCGATAGAAAAACAGGGAGGGAGAGAGAGAGAGAGAGAGAGAGAGAGAGAGAGAGAGAGAGAGAGAGAGAGAGAGAGAGAGAGAGAGGATGAATTAGTTTAGACAGGTCACAGACACAAAAAGGATTAAATCACGTGTGTGTGTGTGTGATTGTTATTTATTGGGTCAGAATTTATTTTTAAACATTTGATCGGTATAATAAAATATCAATAGGTGATACAAGTTACGCAACTCTGAGTGCAATCCGAATACTTTTTATACTGATCATTTATCTTATAAAATATTTATCATTAATTAATAAAAATATTGATAAAACAAATCATTGTGTGTATGTGTGTATGCGTGTCAATCACGTTCTTCTAAATTACTTATTTCTTTTTTTAGATTCATTTGTTTATTTTTTTCTCTCTCCAATCGATCGAAGAAAAAACTCGTTAAGTTAATTTGAAAAGTTTCCTTGCACGTTTATTTTATTTTATTTTTTTTTTTATTTTTCTTTTTTTCGTTCTTTCTCGATGACCAGTAGCAGTTTGTGCCCTGTTCTTAAAGATAGAAAAGGTTCGACCTCCAGAAAAGGCGAAGAACGTAGTAGCTCTCGTACGGTTTAATTAATTTGATCGAGGAAGAAGAATGTTGCTTCGCTCGGGATCACCGTCGTCTTCGTCGTTGTCGTTGTCGTTGTCGTTATCGTTGTCGTTGTAGTCGTCGTAGTTGTTTATATTTGGTAGTAGCTGACTCACTTGGTTTAACTGTGAGCTTTCGTTAGGATTAATGTTGCTTGACGGTGCAGAGAGAAAGAGAGAGAGAGAGAGAGAGAAAGAGAGAGAGAGAAGTAACATAAAGCAAATCCGACATAAAGGATCACGGCCATAATCGTAGAGTAACACACAGGGACGTCGGTCACGCTTCGACTGAATCGTCGAACCGATCTAACGTATATTAAAACGTCGAAAATGGAGATTCGAAGACAAACAAATTTACGTGATATGATAATTTTCGCTAAAAGATTACTCTATCTAACGTTTCGTGTGAGTCATTTTATCGTATACAAAAAAATATTTGTTATACAAAAAATATATAACAGATTGCGATAAATATGTTAAAAACATCATTTATCGTAATCCGTTGGTTTCATACATATATATATATGTGTGTGTATATATATATATATATATATATAAATACATACATACATATAATAAAGTATACAATAAAATATATATATATATATTAATAATAATATTAACAAAAAAGAAGATAAAAGAATATCTGTGATAGATTAAAAATAGTATATTTTGATAAAAATGTTCCATATATTTTTTTCTTTTTTAACAATAATAAGAACAAGAAACAAAAAGAATCTCAAAAAGAAAGACTATTTAATAGAAGTAAATTTTAATCGATATCCAAGGCCAATAATTTATTTATCGACAAATTATCAATGTCCCTTTCTAATTGCTTTGATTTGGCAGTAAAACGTCGTCGATCGATAGGTGCGGTCAAACTCGTAATGTCAATTGGCAGGCTGATCGACGATATCCATGCATACAATGCAATGGACCGTGCCAAAGTTGAGATTACTATATGTGTGTACACACACACACACACACACATAACATACGTATATACATACATAACTATAATAGTAACATTTCTGATTGCATAGCTATCATATCAAAATTATAAAAGCAAGTGGGATCACGTTGAGAATTAAATGATCTTTGGAGATTAACACATTATTATCTTTAATTATTCCATGAAATAAAGACTTAAATTTGACGGTTTCTTAGTGTTCACGTCATTCCATTTAACATAAATTTCACTAAATTAATCTCACTTTCTGTTGCGCTCCCTACCCACTATACTCACGCAAGTTGGTATGTTAATCGGATGACTAACGAGACAAGTTCTTCGTACGAGATAATTTAAAGAGAAAAGAAGAGATATTTAAATCTCTGTCTTGTTACAATAAAATCTCGTTTAAAGATTTCAATTCTCGTGCGAATACAAGCATGAAAGAAAATCAGGTGGTAGATAAGTACATACATATATACATACGTACGTACATACATACATATATATATATATATACATATATATATAAGCACAAATCATATTATCGTTCGATCGAGCCATGATGTAACCGGTCACACGGGACCCTCGAGGTGCGGCAATGCATTAACTGGCATTGTCGGCCTCTTTGCATTCTTCGGATCCTTCTTACAGCATCGCGTAACAGGATGTCGCGTCCTTGCTTCATCGTCGATATAATTACAATGGAATGTCAGTTTCGCAGAGAACCTCGAGATAAAACAAGCACTTTACGACACAGAACACAATCGTGATCCAACGAAATTAAACGATCGTTAAAATTAAACAATCCTTAAAACTAAATTGTGTTTTATCCTTTATACGCGTATAATGTTACTTTAAACGAGAATATTTCTATTTATTTATTTAATCTGCATAATTTTATTATTTCATTAAGAAAAGATTTTTATTGATATTCTATTATACATGCAAGGTTTTTTTTTTAAATACTATCGTACTATATTGTATACGTAGTATATTACTATATATAGTATAGATACTTTATATGTATGATTATACTACACAGTACAAGTAATACTAATAATTGCATTATATAATTTTTATTTAGACAGATAAAAAATAAGGTTACGCAAAGGGTAAACTCAACGACACAAATTTGTTCGTTGTCTCTTATATCTCTATAATAATCCGATATTTTTTCTCAGTTCTTATTTGCTCATCGATCGATCGATTTCTTTTCAGAGTTATGTAAAGGAAAAGACCCAGCAAAAAAGTTTACCACCACATACTACTCTACAGAGGCACGTGAAGGCGAACAGAAATGTTCACATACCTAGGTATATTACTATTACTACTACTACTACTACTACTACTACTACTACTATACTACTATTCTTGGAAAATTTCAAGAAACACTTTAATCATCGACGATGCACTAGATGTTTATGCTTATACGTATATTTCTCTCTGAAGGTTCTACTTCCCTGGCGGCAAACCCACACCTCTTTCTCAACTGGAGGCTACCATTTCGAGAATTACTACGGCGTTTCAAAGTTTGCCAGGTCATCGAGCCTCTCGTGCACAATTTCACTTGATCACGAAGGTTGCTAAAGAACATCTTGAAAGAAAAAGAAAAGAAAAAACAAATACAAACAAAAATAAATAAATAAATAAATGTCTACTAACAATCACTTTTATCCCGTATATTCGTTTCATTAAAATCTTTGATTTCAGGCCTGTGATCTACCCCTTTATTGGAAGGTACCACTTTTCCTTGCCGCTAACAAAGATCAGACCGAACACGTAGAGATGAACACTTTTCTTGAATTTTGGAAGGAGTAAGATATTTTCTTTACGATTACATCAACGATTAAGTGATCAATGTTTTATTATAAAAAAAAAAAAAAAAATCTTGTTTTTTTTCCTTGTATAGATTAACGAGTAGTCACCACGATGCAGCTAGCAAGTTCATTAGAATTACAACGCGTGGTTTAAGAAACAACATATTACCTGAAGATTTGATACCCTTAGTTCAGGACGTTGTTGAAACGCATCCAGGATTAACATTTTTAAAGGAAGCTAAGGAATTTCATTCACGTTATGTTCACACGGTTTGTTAATAATTATGATTTTATATTTCGATAATATTATTTGATATATGACGTGAAACATATTTCTATTTAAAAAATGTATTATTAATATTATTCAGGTAATCGCAAGGATATTTTATTGCGTCAATCGTAGCTGGAGCGGAAAGATTTCGGTAGCTGAATTACGAAGAAGTAATCTTCTAGCTGTAATAGGTGTCCTTGAACACGAAGAAGATATTAATCAGGTGACCGCTTACTTCAGTTACGAACATTTCTACGTGATTTATTGTAAGTTCTGGGAATTGGATCGTGATCATGATCTTTTCATCGATAAAATGGATCTAACGAGACACAATGATAACGGTGAGTCATTTATGCATATATATGCATACGTATAAAGAAGGATTATGACAAAGATGCATTAACTTTGAACGTTTAACATGTGTTACATGTAACAGCATTATCTACGCGAATGATCGAACGAATATTTAGCGGAGCAGTTACGAGAGGTGGTGTCAAAAGTGGGGGTGTAATTCAACAACCAGAAGATAAGATGAGTTATACAGAATTTGTATGGTTTCTTCTCAGCGAAGAGGATAAAAATCATCCGACAGCTATCGAGTATTGGTTTAGGTATAAAATTATTGTCAATTTCTTATTTTCATATTTTATCGTCAAGAAATATCAATAAATGTATATGTACTCTTTACATGTATTTGAAATAGATGTATGGATCTTGATGGAGATGGTTATTTGTCCATGTTTGAATTGGAATATTTCTATGAGGAACAGTTGCATCGTATGGAAGGTATAGGACTCGAAACTTTACCCTTCGAAGATTGTCTCTGTCAGGTATATTTTAATATTTTTTTTATCTCAAATATATATATATATATATATATATTTGATATATGTGTACTTGTATATTGAAATAGAAAATATTAATGTAAAAAAAAAAAATTCGTATATTAATTAGTTAAATTATTATTATTTATTTTTTTTTTTTTTTTATGTTAGATGTTAGACATGATTCATCCAGCAACACCAGGAAAGATCTCATTAAGCGATCTAAAGAAATGTAAAATGACGTCGATCTTTTTTGATACCTTCTTCAATCTAGAAAAATATCTCGACCATGAACAGAGAGATCCATTTGCTTCGGCACGAGATGGTCACGAGGTAATAATTATTGTTTTATAATATCAGGATCATATACTTGTGAATAAATATACATAAACGGATTGGATACGATTAATAAAATTTTATGAAAATTTTAGATGTCCGATTGGGATCGATTTGCGGCAGAAGAATATGAATTATTGGTTGCCGAAGAAAGTGGTAATGACCAAAAGGAGCAAACGTAAGTACTTCGTTTTTAATGTAAAGAAATGATTTTTGATTATAACTTTGATATAAATTAAATTATATTTTTGGGAGAAATTATTAAAAATTTGTTCATAAATTTTAAACGACGTTTTATAATCCAAAATATGTATACTTATATGTTATTTAAACAAAAAAAAAAAAAAAAAAAAAAAGAAGAAGAAGAAGAACTTTACAAAAGGTTTACATTATTACATTAGAATAATTGTAGCTTTTTCTTGAGTGCAATTTCTATGGGAAAAATGATTTTCATAGTCGTTGAATTTTTGCTCATCCTTTATGGCATGCAACAACTCTCAAATTAGATTAGTTTGTTAATCAGAAGGATCTAACATAGTATTATCCGTTTTTTCCCCCCTTTCTATTATAATTGTAAATTGTAATGACATTGGTGCGATATATGCGTTTATTGCAGGCTGTGTGATGATGAAACGTAACCATCATCTACAGCTGAGTAAGTAAATACCACAGTTGCATGCACCCGTAAAAAGATGCACGTTGGCTGATACATACAAATATAGATAACGGATTAAAAGATATATTAATCTGCTTCTTTATATACGCATGAGTTTTTAAAAAAATATTTTTCTTTTTCACAATTCAAATGAAGCTGCATTATGATCAAATAACAGTTTTTTTCCTATTTATGTTCATGATGTATACTTTATTTTTTGCGCCTTGTAAACATTTTTATAAAAAGATATATTGATGTACTACATATATTCACATATTGTACAAAGATTGATTCAAAAGTTTAGTAGATTTATATTACGAATCGATTACTCTTTTTCGAGACTTTTTAGGCGTATTATCTTTCTTTTTCTTTCTTTTTTTTTTTTTTTTTCAAATTGTAAAACGGCAAATCACTAGCTTGTAAAACTATAAGCATAAAAAGAATCAAAAAAGAGTAATATATTTTTTAAATTATTTAAAAAGCTTTGACTCCTATATATATATATATATTATTTAAAATGCGTGGCTCATTATTGTTAAACAAAACTTATAAATTTATTGCTTTCATCCGTACGAAAATAATGTAATGCTATGTTTAGTATGATATAACCAGTAATAGTTTATCTTATATTTAACAACATTAATAGTATCTGACAAAGTAATTGTTTATTTCACAGATCATACGATTCGACGTCAGAAGATACATTTTCGCCAAATCTCGATATCCTAGTTGGCGAACCAGTGGATGTTATTTCTCAGGGTACAGATGTTTTGTCAAAAACTCATAATGACAATCTGTCGTCATCCGTTGTTCGTGACCAGTCAAAAAATCAACATTATGACAGTGGTGATAGTGACGATTATGCCGATAGCGACAGTTAGATTGATTCTATGTGAATCTCCTTGCACCGAAATGGGAAGGATGAGAAGCGATGGTTGTGTGCATTTGCAATTTGTTTTTTTTTTTTTTTAATTTTTTTTTAATCTTTTTTTTTTTTTTTTTTTTGTTTTTTTTTTCTTGTTTAAATGAACGAATTAAGAAAGAGCAATAGAAACTATAAGCTGTGTTTATATACACACACATACACACATATATGCACATATACATATATATTATTCTGTTGAGTAGTAAATGAGAGAAGGACGGACACAACCTGAAACCTTGTTTACAAGGTTAATACCAGAAAATGAAATATTAGCCAAAAATAATAACTTTAGTATGACATTACGCCGTATACGCGATGGTAATTGATGTAATAGAGATGTGTCATCTTAAACACACAAACGATCGCAGTATTAATGAACACGAAATAATTCTCAGTGTGTCTGTGGATTATTTGATCGTGTCGTGTAGTGAGAGTGCAAGTTTATAAGTTGAGAAAATTACCGAGTCATGTATCAATTCGGTGGGTGTAATTAAATAGATGACGCTCATTCCAATGTGCAATAAAAAAAAAAATAAAATAAAAAGTAAAAAAAAAAATAAATAAATAAATAAATAAATAAATCATATTAGAAACTTCGTCGATTTACACGATATAAATAATTATTTAATTTACATAAGACATATTTAAGCTGAATTACCCTTAATCACAAATTTTATATCGAGTGCTAGTAATTTATATCACATGCTAATAATATTCATTCATTGTATATAGACACACACTTTCTCGTTGTGTCCCATAACACCGAATTGATTCACAACTTCAAAAAGGATAATTAAATTTGGTCGTTGCTTGGCCATGTGATACATATTATTGTTCAACGTGCAGAACATACTTTGTGTACTTCAGGTTGTAAATAGATGCAAAAAAATTATTGATTTTAATTTTTTACTTATCGTGGAGAGACAATTTTAAATGTGCAGAATTTTTCCAATTGCTGCAGTCTATATACTCTTTTACAGATTTATTGTTTTGAATAGTGCTTAATTTGCTAGTACTATTGTATTTGATTATTTCATTTAATTCTTTTCATCGCTTTTTGTAAAATATTTATCGAACTTTCTATATAGTTAATATAAATAAATATATAAAGGATGATTAATTATTTGAAAAAAGAAAAAAAAAAAAAAAAAAAGAGAGAAAGAAAAAAAACATTTATATTTGAATTAATATATCAATTATTTTTTGAGGACTGCATTAATCGGAAATGATTTACAAGAAAAAATATTGTTGTCATCAAATGATATTGGCAACTCTCTCTCTTGCCATTTATTATCATATAAAACATTGAAAACCCTTCGTAACAATTAATATTTATATATATCCTGATTATATAAAAAAAAATTGAATATTTATAAAGGGTATCTCTCCTTTTATATCGATTTGATTTTATTAGAACAATGTAATGTTTCAGCGTTCAAGAGGAGGAAGGAATTATTTTCCTATCAATTTTAACATTTTCTTCTATATATTCCAGAATTATATATTATCATATCACACAAAATCGTTATTTATAAAATAACATCCTTATAAAAAATATAATGTATTTTAGAATTTAAACACAAAAGAAGATGATAAATTATGATAGGAATAAATATGTGACACGAATAAGTAGCAAGATATTCGTGAAGTAATCGAATCTTTTTACTTATAATAAAGATCATATCTGTAACAAGAGATATCAGAACGGATTTCACAAAAAAATAATGTAATCATTTATAATAATCACTTCTTCAATTGTTCGAAAAAACATGCTTAAAAAAATTTAACAATTTATTTCTAACACTAATGTATCATTATTTAATTTATAAGTGAAGACAAAGCTTATTACCTTCCTCCACAAATAGCGTCATGAAATGCAATAGACAAGTGTGCATCTGTTGCAGCAAAATATATTTGTTAATATTTTTTGTTTTTTTTTATTCTTTTTTTTTCATAGAATTCTTTATGAAATAATTATTTTATCTGCTTTATAAAATCAAAGATCATCATATAGAGTTTAGAAATATTTTTAAATTGTATATTTCATCTGATTTGGATTATGCTACCCTGTTGCATTGAACAAATGACTTTATCTGTAACTTTTTGAATCTTTTTCTACTTATTCGTATATATCTACTTTTTATGAGAGCAAATTGTTTTCCTATGAAACATATCATATTTATTAAATCGTGAAGATTTACATTCACACTCTATTGTATTACATGTAATAAATAGATGATTATTTGTGAAATGCTCGAATAGGGTAGTATTTTTACTTCATATTTTTATCTTTTACATACACACACACACACGCACGCACGCACGCACGCACGCACGCACGCGGATGCCGTGTTGTTCAAGAAAAAATTACTATATTTCATAGTATTGCTGCAAGAAGATGAATAAGCCAAAGATGTGACACGTTTCGCTTAACTCGAACATTAAGAATGGAAAGTTATTTTCTCATAAGTATTTCGTACACGTAAAGTAGAACATTGTAAGTACGAATCATACATTGATGTCATTTTCTTCCTGCTCAAAGATCTGTTGTCATTTAATTCTAGGTGAAAGATAGAAAGACACACCTACAGACTTATGATGAAAATGTCTTCTGAAAAAAAAATAAATAAATAAATAAAAAATAAAAAATAAAGATCGACAAAAACTGGATGTAAGCTATATTTTTAGTAACAATTAAAAGAGAAAAAGGAGTTGAAAATCTCAAAGTTTCAAATATAAAACTTCCGTGAAAGTCATTGCGTCAAAAGTATTTTTAGTACAGTTTTTAAATATAAAGTATTTTGCCATAGGAGACCAAGGTATTCCATAGTTTGCGTTACAAAGACTGCAGGATTGTACATATTACTTTTGTCTCCAAGTATACTTTAATTAATTACGTAAAATGTTACTCTAGTCCACGTGTGTGCTGCAATTTATATATCTTTGTGGCACATGTCAATATAATAATCTTAAGATGTATTATATTATTTGTTTTAAACCAAACGGAGCTAAATTATGCAAAATGAATTGTATGTAAAGTTCTGTATTGTTAATAGAATTTTATGTAGGATATGTAAGGGCAGTACTTCAATACCAATAGTTGATAGATGTGACTTTTATTGTTCTTGTTAATTATGTACCTGTTACTCTGTTATTCTCTATTTACATGAGTTAATTATATCCAAATTTATTTACAACATTTCTCATTACTATATTATATATTTTTATCAACTACTGGCATGACACTGTCCGTTATAATTCTATTTTACATGGCTCTCATATAAGGTATAAGAAAATTCTAGTGATTTCTTTTTTCTTTTTTTTTTTTTTTTTTCTTTTTTATTCACGTTGTAAGAATGCTTTGTATATTTTACGAACTTATTTTACAAAGGTCAGCACCTTATGTAGAATTTATTTGATCTATTTGGTGCTTCCCTGTTATGCAGAAATACCATCTGCAAAGGGAGTTGCTTTTGTTGACTATCCAAAGATATAACTATATCAAGTTTGTTTAATTACATCTTTTATAAGTCGTTATGGTTTTTATTATATATATATATATGTATATATATATATATATATATATATATATATGTATGTATACTATCTATGCATATTTCTCTATATGTCACCCTTTTAACATCATGTTCAAATTAAGTTACTGTTGAGAAGAAAGAGTCGTCGAAAAAAACGTCATAAATTATATATATGTTTACATTTGACAATACTCTTTATTGTTATATTCATTCATTATTCTAATGGTAGGTTTATTCTCTGTTCTAATATGAAATATTTACACTGTGCTATGGATTTATGTTTCCATGATAATGCGCTGCAGAAGATAGTCAATTTATCCCTTCGTTACTCGCATCAGGTATATTCTATATATAATAGACTCTCATATTTATAACATTCTATCGATTGAAACTACGTATCTGCCTTTCAATATCTCTCAGTAACATTCCACGTGTTTTTTAAGCTCTAGTTAGAAAATAATTAACACACTTGGGTCAACAAGACGTTACTGCAAAAAATGTAATAATTGAATGTACTGCTATCATTTGATAAATATTTATAAAAGCTTTGTAAAATCATTAAAAACATGTATATTAAAATGATATCCTATACGAGTAACGGAAGGTTAATAATAAAAAAAAAAAAAAGAAAGAAAAAAAACAATAACGATTCATTGGCATAACCCAAAGTTGAAATTCACACGCGTGATTAGAAGCCTCGATCATAAACTTATGTTTAACATTTATTTACATTTTTATTTATATATTTTATCTGTGCATGAGTAGAAAAATAAGATAATTTTGCAAGTTAATAAAAACAAATGATAAAATTATATCTTAAACGATGTATCCTATTAATCAAAAATCATTTTCAGATATTATTTCAACTGTCAAATATATAATGTAAGTGTGTGTGTATATATATATATATATATATATATATATATATATATATATAAACAATTCTCATATTTTATATTTATCTATATTTACTATTTTATAAGTAAATTAAATTTTTCAATTTCTTGCCAATTTTACAAATTAAAAGATTTGAGAAGGTCTTTGGGTTTTTAGATCTCCTTTATGTAAAAAAAAAAAGTTAAAGAAGATTGTGAATGTATGAGAAAATATAATTTACACAGAGTTTTTCATCCATTATATTCTATTTTTATTGCTGCGAATCTGTAAAATGTGTTATAAAAAGACACAGTATATATATATCTATATATATATATATATATAAAAGTAGAGTTCTAAAGTTCATAATATGTCAAAGTTAAAGCTTTATAAATTAATGAGACTAATTAGCACTACACTAAGAAGACATTATATGACAATAAAAAATATTAAAAATTGTCATATATCAACGAGCTATATTCTTACTATCACATTATTTTACAAACCATCAAAACTTACGTTTATTTATACGTATCTTTTTAAAGAGTATTCGAATTGAATATAGCATAAGAAAAAGTGAATCATATCGATTGATACTACTATAATTATAGGGGACAGCGTATACATTATTAGGTATAAAATTTATATTCAATTTGATTGACAAATAAGAAATACAAAAAAAGTCTTATTATCACATATTTCTCTCAATAATACCATATCATTATTATCAAATACTATAAATTATATCAATGAATCATTAAACAAAGTAATACATATACGAAGTATTAAAGCATTACTTTTTGATTTGATGATAATATACACGCGTTGAAATATATTTCACCCATATTTGCGTAATAAATAAATATCATTTCTACTTGCAAAATATCTATAAAAAAAAAAAAAAAAAAAAAAAAATCTTTAATACAATATTAATACTAAGTATATATCGATATTTTCAATCGAATAAATTTCAGCAAAAGAAAATATTTAAGCTACTAGTGTCACAAGATATAATAACAAACATGATAATAATTATGACTTTTAATTAAAGACGAGAAGAAAACGTTTTCTTTCTTCCTTTTTTTTTTTCTTTTTTTTTTTAATTGCATTTCTATTGGACGACGTGTGCATAATTAATTAATAAATACTCCTAACCTCCTTCTTTTTATTATCTTCAATAAAAAAATAAGCGTTAAATAATGTGATATATATATATATATATATTCATAGAACTCTTCGCATGAAGATTAAATTAATCCTCGTTTTCCCAGGGACTCTGACACGTGGACGTAACAATATCCGGTGAAGAATTCCTTGTATCTGGGACATGCGATAACGTTGGCTTCAAGACAATTCTTTCGGTAGAAGACGAAACTATCGCATCTTTGCAACGACTTGTTGTCGTTGTTATCATATCTTCTTGTTGTCTGCACTTATTTTGTGGATTATTTAATACCGATCGAATGAAATCATGTGTCTCTGCACGTAAAGCATTAACTCGTTCCTGAAGAATACGATTTCGTCGTACAAGAGCCAACGTACGTACAACGATATTAAATAAACCTAATAAATAAAAAAAAAGTATATATATATATATGCATATATAAATGATCAGTAATAATATACAGAGAAGAATCGAGTTCAAAAGTTTTTAACTAATTTTCAAAAATCAATTACTTTTTTATGACATTTCAAGATTCTATGTTAGACTTGTAATTTTATAAATTAAACTTGTTGTTTTACAATATGAAAAAAAAAAAAAAAAATTAAAACTAAAAATCTCGAAGAAAAAAAGGAATTGATTTTTAAAACAACCTAAGAACTTTTGATTCATCTAGGAACTTAATAATAGCAGAAATAGAACGGATACGATAACGTAAAATAATTATTACCTTCACGTCTGGGAAGTATTACATCACAACGTTCCATAAACTTTTCCGAAATTTTTGTTGAAACGTTCGATGATGAAATATTTATGTCAACGGACTCGTGAGAATTATTATCTTCAAACGAAGAATTCTTTATGGGCGAAGATGTTATAGATTTTTCAACGTCGGAGTCTATGACATTGGTTAATCGCCTTAATTCCAGTTTCGGTTGTTTTCCTTTGATAACACGACACATCCTTTGTCGTCGGCGCGTATAAAGGTTTTCTGTACTTCTTACAACTGACAATTCCGGTAAGCATACTGTCGGAGCCATAGTTATTTATAATTCTATAGAAAAAAAGAGAGGAGAGAAAAATGTACAAATTATAAATAGTTTCTCTAATACATCACATAATTATATTGTTTATAATTCTAAAAAAAAAAAGAAAAAATTAAAATAAAATAAATCACAAATAATTTTTCTCATTTGCATCATATATTGGGGAAAAAAAAAAAAAAAAATCTAGATTAGAAACAATTTCTAATTTATATCATACTATATCATTAATAATTATATATATATATATATTTGTTGTATATAATTATTACAAGAAAAAAATCTATAAATTACAAATAATTTCTAATATTTCTAATCATTCATTACTACTTTTACTTCGAGTATTAAACAATTCGAAAAAAAAAAATATTTTTAGAAGATCTAATCAAATTAATTTAAAATTCGTTGGAAAACTTGATTAGAATTAAAGTTGCTAACGCGTGTTACACGTGCGAGATTATAGAGAGCTAAGATATTATTTCATTGCCTCGACCAACCTACAATACACGTGCCAGTGAAGCGTGCGCATGCACGCGACTGTCAGCAACAAAGAGTAGTACAAACACTCATATACACACACACGTAAATAAATGCAGCTGTGGGATATAGAAAGGTATCGTTAGAAAAAAAAAGAAAAGAGAGAGAGAGAGAGAGAGAAGAAAAGTTTCCTCTTTTTTTTTCTCTCTCTTTTATCTCTGGTATAGTTTCTCATCGTGAATACATATAAATTTCTACACGTGTATCGAACATTCTACAAATTTCATTTCTATTACACGTGTAACTTATTAATTCGATCAAATTTCATAAGTACAACGAAATTTATTCGTTTTATTTCTACGTACACAGTTTTCGTTGGATATCATTTTCTACGAGTGCATTTCAGACTATTTTGAATATAATAATAATAATAATAATAATAATAATTATTATTATTATTATTATTATTAAATTTCAAGAGCAACTTTAACTTCATTTATAATTTACGTTACACGTTTAATTGTAGGAAATTTCGTAATGTTTGCAAAAATATAAATACAATGACATTTCTCCATTTTGTTTGATGTATTACATGTATTATATTATAGGTTACGTTCATAGAAGTTAAGATCAGAGTGAGAGATAGACAGCACGTGTCAGAACGCGTGTAATTACAAATTGTGTCAACGTGACGCAATACAAAACTCATCTGGACATCGCACGCACGGTGTGCAGCCACACGTTCTTTTCTTCTTTTTTTTTTTTTTTTGTTTGTTTTTAATTTCGTTATGTACAGCGAGATAGAACGTTCTACGTAACGGGGAATTAAAATGCAATGTGCTTCCTCCCTCACGTGGTAGACATCTTATCGAGATACGGTTACACATATTCTATTTGAAACTCCTTTATTACGTTACAATTAGTAATTATAAGTTCAATCAATTTTGTAATAACAAATCTTAATAGAGTATATAGATATAATTGTTATCTTAACTACTATAAAAATTATTATATATTATGTATTAAATCTTAGAAACAGAATTATGTATTAACCATATATCAACCACATGTTCATACACGTGTTTCTTCTTACATTGCGTCAGCACAAGGCATATTTTTATTTTTATCTTTCACAACTATAACTCTCTGTTGCCTTACTGCTGCTTTTATTCCTTTCATTCGAGCTATTTTGCATCCTATCAAGAATCTATATATATGTGCATATATATATATATATATATATATATATGGGTGTGTGTTTATATATATATATATATATATATTTCACGGAAGTTCTCACAAACTTTATCATGTAAATTAACATCCCACGACTCTTATACATATATACATATGAATCTTTAACGCCGATGAAATCATTGTTTTCAGTAGAATAATTCTTTTTTTTTCCTTTTTCTTTTTCAAAACGTAGAACGATGCTTTAGGTTAAAATACGAATTTTTATAAAACTCGAACGTTATCATTTTAATAAAAAATTATATTAATTTTACTATGAATTTTTCGTTTTTGTATACTTAAATATCCGTTTAATCGAATATCTTTGATATTTGATTTTTTATTTTTTATGATTGTAAAAAAATTAAAAACGCGGAAGGAGAAAGAAGAAAGGGCAAGAAGCGACGCACGTGTATTCTCCCTCTCTCTCCCTCCCTCCCTCTCTCTCTCTCTCTCTCTCTCTCTCTCTCTCTCTCTCTCTTTCTCCCTCGTGTCATCCATTGCCGAAAAAAACCTCTGTAGAGACAGTAATACGTTCGAAGGTCATTGCACTGCTACAGCCATGTACATAAACGAAAGATTACACACACATACACACACACACACATACATATATTTTCCGTTTCAAAGGGTGTGAATAACAGTAAGGAATCGTGTATAAATGATATAGGAAGTGAGGGAGAATATCATAATAATAATAATAATAATAGTGTTCAAAGATGCATCGTAATATATGGTATACTACATAAATTCATTTTATTCTGACTTAAACACGTTATTGTTCATGCTTCGATAATTTGTATGCTAATTACTTATTATTGTTTACGAATATCGAATGATCACATTGAGATATATAAACACACGCACACACACACACATATATATATATGTCTATATATGTATATACACGTTAGTATTGTTTACACTATCTCCAATGTTTAATGTCTCGAAACGTTCATAACGATATAGAAGGTTTGATTAAAGATATATAATTGATTTATTAGATACTTACGAAAAATTATGGTGAAAACGAAATCCAATTAACTTCTTTAGATTTCCTCAATCATAGTCCATTTAATGTGTCAAATGTAAATGAACACCGCGTGGTGTATAAACGAGCACTAAGTGAATTAATTGATCGCTGTTGTAAAGAAAGTTGAAAGTACACATTTACAAATATAGTATAATGTATACACATTTATTTGTAATAAGGATGGTGCGTGTAAACGCGGCAAAGCTCGATCCGTACCTCACTCGCACGCGCGAGCTTCTCTTCAAGACTATCAACAACCATGGACTCTCCTGATTAGTCAACTCGCTGTAATAATTCTTTTTCTGACGCATGCGCAGAATTGCATCTATTCGCACATATGGTGAATGAACATATATAGGACGCGTTACTACGCGTATATATCACGTGGAAGAAAGAAATATTAAACCTTTAGTTATCTTTATATAATTGCATTTATTTACGAAAGTGAACTTTATAATATGTCAAAAATACCGTACATAAAATTAAACAGATAGAATGATTAGTTTTTAATTACATGTTATTTGGAATTTTCGTGTAATATATATATACATATATATTTTATATGTATATATGTATATCTATGTGTGTGTATATATATATATATATATATTATATACAACATATATATATATAGTATATGTTTATTGCAGGTGGACGTGTGCTCACATAGATAACTTAGTGTAGTTATTTTTCTATATAATATATTTTATCTTAGAAACTAAATGCTTCGTAGATATTAGCCCCAAATAATTTAAGTTCGTCGTTTAGAATAAGACGCTGCAACCATACTGTAGATACATCTCTAGGCTTAGATTGATCTGGAATTTGTCCATTTATTATTGGAATTATTTTAGCCATAGGCATAGTGATCTTATTTATATCAACGAAATCTGAATGTTTTGAAATCTTTGTGTTAACAGAATCTGTCCAAAGCATATCTGTATGATTCGAGGTCCCTGGTATCGATATGCCATTCCTCGTACCATTATCATTATTTGTTTTGGTATTAAAAAATTCTGATATATGATCCATTAGTAAAACGAAACCACTTCGAATATTACTTTGCATAAAGCCTTGTATTTCTTCGCTTTCCAGTAGATCTAAGGTTTCGTAAATGATGTTTGATAGAGATGCATTAGTTTTTTCTTCGCACTCCGATGGTAGCATATATTTCGAAAGATTTTTCGTTGGATTTCTGTCATCTGCAGTTACAGACGACACGATGGACCAATATATTTGTTCTAAATCTCTCAATGATAATTTATCTATTAAAGATATAGATGCTGTTATTTCAGTGACCTTTTCTTTTATAATATTACACAATTGTTTTATGCCGTCGTATATGAAATGACCACATAACGACATATACTTTGTTTGGAACTCGTCATTCTCTTTGATATTATCCGTTACTTTCTGAGATTCTTTATACATATGGCCAGCCATTATATTAAATTGAATTCTAATAAGTACGACAAGCATAACTTGAGAATAGATAATTGCAGCTGATCTTGAAATTGCTAAAACTTTAAGTTCATTCCACGACGCTACTTTGTCGTCGCAACCATTCCTAAGTTTGTTCACTATAGAAGTGGTATCCAAAGCTTTTGTTACGGACTCTCTTAAATTAGATGCAAGAGGAAGAATCATCTGATTACATGTCCTTTCTGTACTTTCAAAATATTGACGTCTTCGAGCTTTCTCCAACATCTCCTTGATCTCTTTCTCCTGCCATTCTCGAATTTTTCTTTGTGTATACCGCGATAGAAATATAAAACTTCCAATAATGATGCTCCCGTATATAAACTTCCGTTTATGGCGACCAAAAAAATCTCTCACTCTTGAAAACATACTGTCATTGAAATTTCTAGATAATAGTCTTTATGATACAATTCTTTCTTAAAAGTAACACTTTATTAATTAATTAATCGAATAAATGTAGTAATTATATCATGTACGAACTGTATAATTTCTTATTTATTCGTCTATTTCAAATCAATATCAGAACTTTTACTTAAAGCAATACGTTCCCATCTATTTGTAATGAAATTAGTAGTGTCAATGAAACGTTCAACACAGTTCATAAGGCATTTTTCTACCTTGGCTTCCAATCGTGGAGTAGGGCGGTCAATGCAAGTTTCCCAGCAAATATCTGTCAGATTTAGTGCTAGATTCTATGAAAATAATAAAATATATATATTTTTACAAACCAAATATCGTATAACGTTTGATTTCAATTTAAATTCTATTCTATAAAAATCTGTCAAGCCAAAATATATATGTATATATACCTTTTTAAATAAAAAAAGCAATGAGACATATAATGGACTTTTTCATTTAATTATTAAATAACGTTTTAGTTATATCCAAGAAGATAAAACAACTCGTAACTCATGTTTTTTGGTGTGCTATTAAATTCACATAACAAAATGGACAAATTCAATAATTAGACGTAGATAGTTGATAAGAAACGAAAAATCTAACCTGAAATAATTGTCTTCGACTTTCTTTTTCTATAAAATCTTCAAGTTGCAAATCTGACGCATCTTCCGCACTTCGATCTACGGTTAAGCTCATACTTTTGCTTATTTTTTTTATTAGTAATACAATCGAAACATCTGACCTTTACTCTTCCTCTTATTTTCTTGATTTGCACATTACCTCATGAGTCGCTCTTCGCTCGCATATATTTCTCATTGTCCAGCAGGTATTAACGTACATGCGTTTCAATGCATTAATCATATAACCGTAAAGCATATAGCATTTAAGTTACCAACATTTTTATTTCCAATTTTGTATTTCCATTTTATTAATAAAATAAGAAAGCTTAATACTTTTGATAAGGTTTTATTATTTAATTATTTAATAATATTTAATCACCTATACATTATCACCAATTCAAAATTTTTCATTTTACATATTTTTACATACAATTGAATCAAATTTACACAATTTAATTCTGATAAATTTAATTTAAGAAAGAGGGAGAAAAAGAAAGAGAGAAAGAAAGAGAGGGTGATTATATATAAAAACTTTTTAATAATAAATAATAACAATCAAAATAATATAATTGTTCGAATATAAATGGATTTGTTCGTATATCAAACGTCGTTAATCGAAGTATGAATTTAATATGATTTTAGTATTAATTTTATTTGGCGCGAAATTCGAATTCGTTAATTGCGAGTTTCGTATAATAATCACGTAAATAATGTCTGAAGATGCGTATTTTCTATATGAAATTCTATATAACATTTAATTGATGTAATTACATTAATAATGATTAAACATTTTTAAACAATAAGTGATAATAATCCAAATAGTATAATCGTTTGAACATAAATGGATTTGTTCGTATATCAAACGTCGTTAATCGAAGCGTAAATTTAATATGATTTAAGTATTAATTTTTCTTTGGCGCGAAATTCGAACTTGTTAATCGAAACTTTCGAATCCGTATAACGACATAAATAATGTATACAAAATAAATGATCTATAAATAATGTATAAAAGTGTAGGAAAATATTGTTTTCTATCGTGCTTCAAGAAGTGACAACAAAATCGTTTTATTATGATAAAAGAAGGAATAAAGTTGTAGTGAAAGGAAAAGAAAAGATCAGAAGAGAACAGAAGAAAGTAGAACTATCGTATTTACGTTCACTTAAAATACGAAAACGACAATTCCTGAGATACGTAGTATGTCATTATCCATATTTCTCTTTCGTCTAACATACTAACGTACTACATCCGGAAAAATATCGGAGCATGACTTCTTCAATGCTTTTGTGGAACGAAACAGTTTACTTGAAAACGTAACGACCGTTATCCGGTATAGTCATCAACCTAATGTGATGGAAATTGTGGTCTGTATAAGACACGCACGAAAAAAGAAACAGAAAGATTAGAAAAAAGCAACATATTAGACCGGAAAGATTAAAACGAGAAAAATAAAATTAAAAATAATGTCAATTTAAAGATTAGATTTATAGAAATATCATAAAGTGAAAGTAAATGCAAAGAATAAATATATTATGTGAATAATATAAACAAGTGTAAGCTCGAAAGTGATTGGTTTAATAAATGATTAGGCGCCAATGTTATTGGCAGCAATGCTCGATGATAGTATAGCGATCTTGCTAAATCAAGAAAATTGATCAATGTGAAAGAATATTTTTAACCCACGCGAGAGATGATCTGTTTAATAAAATTGAAAGGAGCGGACTTGTACTTTCTCCGCAACAATTATGGTTGCTTTATAACATTTTGTATAGATGCACAAACATTTTGATAGAAAATATAAAGGTTATAAAGATTTCTTTCTTTTTCATTTTCATTTTCTTTTTTTTCTTTTTTTTTTTTTTTTTTTTTAATTTCAACTATATACATATACGTATGTATATATTTGTTTCGTATTAAATTTTTGAATAAATTATGTACTCATCTTTAGACAGTTTCTTATTTCGTTACAGCCCTGAATAAGAAAGTTTTTAAACAAAAACACTAGGAGGCGCCTTTATCAAATCAGACTTTCTCAAGTCGGAACGATGCCTCTTAAGGCAGTGAAAAATTGTGTAATCCTAAATTACAATACGGAGTACCGTTTTATTAAGTGATTGCTTAATAAGAGAGGATATCTGATGTCAACATGTCTAAAATTTGAAAGTGTGTCAGGAGGTTGAACTGTTAAAGAAAAAAAACAAAATCAAAACAAAAAAAAAAAAAGAAATATATAAAAGGAAACTTACACTTTCCAAAAGATAAAAAAATATTATTACATAGAAAATAGAGATCATCGGGATATACATATATATTTATTAATGAAATATAAAGGCTTAACAAATCGATGAAGTCATCGATTATTGATACACGATAATCATATAATTTCTTTATAATTAATATTAGACCGAAACGATTTGCGTTAAGAAATAATATTAGGAATGTTTTTGGTAATGATGTGACCACGTATGACGCCGTCTCGAACGTCATGATATTTCTGCGCATGCGCGTCGAACCTGTTCATTACATCTGGCATCACTGTAGAGTACAGTAGACATACATAGGCGTACACCCGTAGATCGGCGTCCATTTCGTTTGTATGATGGTAGATCACAAAGAACGGGATTTTTATTCTCAAATGGATCCGCGATCAAAGAACGATGACCCGCCTAATTCGCGTTTATTCGTTATTTGTCACAAGTCTCTCGAGGAAGATGACATACGGAAAGCCTTTGAGAAGTTCGGCAAAATCGAGGATATCTGGGTCGTTAAAGATCGAAATACTGGCGAGAATAAAGGTAATATTTGTTCTTTTCTTTATTAACTAATCGACAATATTTAATATTTTCTTTGTCAATCACACTGTTGATATACTTTTTGACTCGTTAATATTTTCATTTCGTTCCGACGTCACGATCGCGAGGACAGCTATAATTTTTGTTTCATCTTGATGTATAACAATCATTTTGATGTTATTATATAAATAAACAATTTCATAGGGGTTACGTATATCAAATTTTCCAAGACGTCAGAAGCTGCATTTGCGTTGGAGGAAATGAATGGGAAAATGCTGGGCATGGTTGGAAGACCTATCAAAGTGATGATCGCTTCAAAGTATGACAGAAAGATATATATTCTTCTTCAAACTTGATTTTCCTTGTTTAATTTCATTTAAAGGGTCATGCTTATATATGGAACATTTATTTTTGAAGGTATGAAAAAGTATTTTGCATACATCTTATTTAACTTGCAGAATGCAATATATAAATATATTCAAAATCGATAATAGATATCAATCATACGAGTAAATAATCTAAATTTTACTTTTATTCTCTTGGTGTAATTAATTGTAAGTGAAACAGTATATGTTCAAAAGATCTGACATAAGTGCATACCCTTCTGTATTTCTGTCGGTGTTGTGTAAATTTTATCTTTAATTACACACATGACGTAATATATAAATATATACAGAAAACTAACTTTCTTACCTTCAGAAATAAAGGGGATGTTCTAGTATTTCCACTATTATAAATCTTATTTATCTATCTTTACTTGATCATTACAGTCGTGATCAAGGATCTGTGAGAGAAACGAATGAAGAGGAAAGATGGGTCAGGTTGTTCTGTGTACTACCAAAGTCAATGACCGATAGTGAATTACAACAAGAATTTTCTAAGTTCGGTCAAATAGAATATGCGACGGTAGTTAAAGATCGTAATACAAATGAATCTAAAGGTTTTGGTTATGTCAAATTTAAAAAAGTATCCAGTGCAGCGAAAGCGTTTGAAGAATGCGATAGGAAATATAAAGCAGTGTTTGCAGAACCAAAGAAACCGAAGCCTGAAAATATGGATTCTAAATACAATAATGGCTCTTCTATGTCTTACGATAGTCTTGGTCATACTTCTGCAAATTTTGGAAAAAGCAGCATCAGTCTAGATATAGCTACAAATTATCCAAATCCTGAAGGTTATACTCAATTACAAGTCATTGCGCATCCAGCTTTAAATCAAGACCAGTTGTGGAAATTATTTGATATAGTTCCTGGTATGGATTATTGTCATTTAAAAACGGATGCAAGATACAGGATGCCAAGAGGACAAGCCATTGTGGTGTATTCAAATCCAAACGCAGCAGCATATGCTAGGGAAAAATTTCATGGTTTTGAATATCCTCCAGGTCATAGAATGATAGTTAAACCAGATACAAGTAATATGTCATCCAAAGGTTCATCAAAACCTAGCTCTAATTCAGCTGTACCGGCAAGGACAGATTTAGCACATTTAGCTGAAACTATTGCTCAAGCTACGTCGCTGATTCAAGCAGCAGGACTAACAGCACCAAGTGAGTTGAAAATTATAAAACATTCTTATTTATTTAACTATCGTTTTGTGCGTTACTCATAATAATCTAATGAATTCATTTTAGGCTTAGAACAGACAATGTGCATCAAATTACCACCTGTGCAACCAATGGCGAATGTGGATGCAGAGGTAGCCAAACGATGTTTCATCGTATGTGGTCCACCCGTACCACCTATATATGCTATGAAAGATGCATTTTGTAGGTTTGGTAATTTAATAGATGTATATATGCTTCCGGGAAAAAATTGTGGTTACGCCAAATATGCCACCATTGCGAGTGCAGACGAAGCTATTGAGGTATAATTTTATTTTTCCCTTTTTTTTTTTTTTTCAAATATTGCTTTTTCTGCTTTTTTATTTGATGCTTTGATTTGAATTCCGAACATTAGATAGTTTAGAAATTAAGTTATAAGATGTTTGGTAGGTTCTACATGGGCAAGAAATATGTGGTTCTCGTCTTAAAGTATTGGAGGCAGAGGAACGAAGCGTTGGTGAAGATCGTAGAAAACGATTAAGAGTTGATGAAGACGAACGTTAAGCTTATTGTGTACTGTGTAAGTACAAGCTGAACGTTAGACAAACTGAAAGAAAGAATGAATGGGACAAAAAGACACTTACATTATAACTCCCTGACGTTATAACTGACGATACATTTATTTTGAAAAGTTAAAGAAGATGTAATGTATCTATTTATCTTCACAGACTGACTGGTATACACAAGCTGGACGCACGCAACGAAAGAGACGAATTTTAAGACTCACTTGACCACGTTGGGCCTGCATCCAAGGAAACAACAACTATCTACTTTAATAATTGATTACGTTCGCAGCTACATTACTAAAACTTCACTATTGCTTTACTTTATCCTTACATATCGTTACACATACATTTCCCATTTCTATTTTCTTATTTCGACAGGCCTTTGCGAAAAAAAAAAAAAAAAGAAAACAAACAATTTTGTTCCGAAGCTATTAATAAATTTTATTGCATCGATATTTTTGCCCATATAAAGTGCAGGCAGCATAGTGTGTAGACGTAAATATATTTCGATTGTAAATATATTTTAACGTTAGTTTTTTCTTTTCTATTATTGAAATTGCCAGTGCATTAATAAGAAAACAAGATCTATTTTCGAAATCCAGTGGTAATATATATACATAAATATTTATGTTTCATTTTTTTTTTTTTTTCTATTACTAAAATTAATAGCGAATCGAAGAATGAAATTTGCAAAGATTTAATTGTAACTTCAACTTATCAATAGAAGTGCAGCATAATAGCTATCGTTTTTTTTTTTCCATTTCGTAAATTACATTCAACACAGTTGTTCAAAATAAAAATGTGCGCAAAATATGCGAGTGATGAATCGAAGCATGCTCTTTTTTTTTTTTTTTTTTTTTAAGAGTATTTTAGTTTCTCAATATTACTTTAATTCTCTTTTATTTTGCATATACGTACAATTATATCTGATTTTTTGTTCTCTATTTTCAACTGAATTAGATTATCCGAAAAAAAGATTAAGTATTTTTATTTATCTCTTTAATTTTATCATTATATATATATATATTCGAATGTATGTTCAATTTGTGTGATGTATTTTGCATGCGAATTTATAAATTCTTGCAGAAATTTACAACTTACATACAACTGAGCAATTAAAATATTATGAGTAATTCATTAAGAATGAATATTTAGTTCTTACTGGAATGTGTATATTAATTTCTGTTTATTTTTCTATATATTTACAATTCAAAGAAAATTTAAAAACGCGATTAATTTATTATAGAATGCATGGATTTTGGAAATAGAATAAAAATTCATATATATATATATATATTTATATGGAATGAATCTAAGTAACAATATACATTATTGTATATAAATATATATAAATACGCTTATATAGCAAAATTGATAACTGTGTTGATACATAACGGATTATGTTATTGAATGAAAAAATATCATTCGCACAGGCCCTTATAAATATATATACATACATACATATATATATGTATATATATATATATATACATATATCTGTGCTATGGAATTAGTCAAAAAAAAAACAGATATATTTTGTAATTTACACCAAAATTTTGTATACTTGTCTAAAATAATGGGATATCGTATGAAACGTAACATGATTTACCTTAAATTCTGTACATGCCCAAAAAATTTTCACTGCAATAAGATTGGATAAACTTAATTTAATGAAGTACAGCATCTATTTAATATTTAGAAATATAGAATATTCTATTGCCAAGATGTGATATCAAAATATCATATGGTATGTGAATTTAACAAAAATATATTACGTTAAAAATATTTCATAAGATTTTATATATAGAATAATTTTGGCGCACGTTATAAATGTTTCGAATTCATGGTCGCCCAAGGTGTCCATAGAAAAATTAATTAATAATAACATTTTTAGTAATATTCATTATAGATATATAAGAAAATTAACAAAAATATCACTGTTGTATTTGATGAGCTTACTGCAGTGAAATTTTAAGAGGATATAACATCATATACTTTCAAAGCTAAAATAAATACATCATTTGACATCATGGGACATATTTGTCAAATACTAGTAATCAACGCACAAGTATGTTTTGTCATGGTTCACATTGCACCACATGTGTTAGACTTTTACTTTACTTTACGACTATACGCAATAGAAATTCGGCGGACTGTAACTGTGACTTATTTTAAAATTATAAAATACATATTCAATATGCAAAAATTACAGACTTTTACTCTTTTTATATACTGGACTGAATATATAATACTACATATATATCAATGATACAAACATCTCACATTTTTTCTTCTTGATTTCAGGATACAAGAAAGCTCGGTTTGGTGTATTGTGTACCTGAAAACTGTGATATATCTATAGTTAAGTAAGGTAAATATTTTTGTTAGTGTACACACATATGTATATATATATATATATATGTGTGTGTGCGCATATCTGTATATATGTGTATAATAATTATATGTGTACACACACACACACATACACAAACACACATATATATTTATAGTAAGCAATAAATTATGTTTTTATTTAGATTGTTTTGTTACTCTTAATTTACAATTTATATAGCATGTTAATTCATAAGGAATTTCTTTACAATACTTCTCATTAATATATTTCAAAAGTCTACAATTATATTTTTTATATAAGATAACAATGTTAAATGCATTCATTTACAATATAAATACATACATAATCGTATTTTAAAAAGAATCAACAAAGTTTGAAATTGGCGCGGATGCGACTGATAGTTAACAATTTTGCCGTAGGGGTCGTTACCACAGAGGATGAAATTCCCGCGATACGCAGAATGATGGAGCGTGACTCGTAGAGTGAGTGGGGGAAGAGCGTTTATTTTAATCGCCTATATCGTTACGTGACAGTGAAATGGTCGCTTGGAGGGGATAGTCTCCTACCTAGAACGATTAGCTGACTTTTCGAAGAGTGGGGGTTGCTGGCTCACGTGTTTTCAAACGTGCTGCGAGATGAGGTCCAGTTCGTATTTGCGAGGATTGTGAGCGACACGATTTCGGTCTCTACTAGCGTAACCATCGCGGAGTCTCGTCTCGCGAGTGTTTTATATCAAATTCGTATTATAGATCGACGAACCTACATGAAAAGTTTTCAAGTTGATCGAATAATCATTTCTCATTTTTTTATTCGTTTAATAAAAATATTACAAAGTGCATTAATCTTTGGATAAAAAAGAATCGAACTTGTTCGCGTGAGCTGTAATTTTTTACAGTTCGAGTACATTTTGTTTTTGCCGCCCTTACGTATAGGGCAATCATATCATTTTCTTTTAGTTTCCTTTCCATTTTCGTTTCTTTCGTATTTCTTTTATTTCTATCGTTCGAAGTGCGAAATATGAAACAAACGAGCATTCTTACCACATTAGTGGTGTGATTCGACGCGTACAAAGATCGAGAGAAAGAGAGAGAGAGAGAGAGACAGACCTTTCTTAATAAGAATTTTACGATATAAAGAAGACGAAATGGAAGAAACATCTACCGAAAATGCGAAAGTTTCGGACTCTGGTTATTCAAACACGTGCAGCAACAGCCAGTCGCAACGAAGGTATATCAATTAATTTTTTATATCTGTGTCTATTTTTGTTATTTGATCTATTCGTACAAATTCGTTTTTTTTTTTTTTTCTTTTTATTTTTCTGTTTTTCTTTTTCAATATGGTTGCCAAGAATGTATGTAACATGATATGACAAATACACTTATTATTATTATGATTAATGTTCGTACGAATTAAGGACTTTTATGTATCGATTATTGTAATTGAATATTTTGTTTTTCTTTCTTTTCTTTCTTTCTTTTTTTTTTTTCTTTCTAAGAAAAAGTTGTAAAGAGATAAAGTATCGTATATCGTGAAAAATGACGAGCCGATATTTGAACCCCTCAATATGACGTAGTTGATGATGATGATGAATAGTTGCTTTCAAGTTCTTCATATTTATTAATGTGCTATCATATTTATAATTTATTTTATCGTACACTTTACAAAATCATTACTTAATTAATGATCGATCGATCGATCGATCCAATCGATCTTTCTTTCTTTCTTTCAATAAATCATTATATCCATATTCAAATGAGATATCATTATAGCAATACAAAATTTATGTTTACGTTTTTATTACGAAAAAAAAAAAAAAGAAAAAAAGAGAGAAAGAAAAAAAAACTCGTATTTTTCACTTATATTCTCAAATTATATTTTATTTTCGTAGATGTAACAAATTAGACATAGATTTATGTATCACTTAAACAAATTTTCTAATTGTTGCATTGACATGTTTAATTGTATTAGATGATTAGTTAGATTGTAAATCAACGTGACTTCCGCATTCGAGGAGTCACGTTGGAAAATATTTGTTACAAATCGTTAGTCGAGAAAATGATGTAATAATTACAAATCAATTGTGTTGTAAGAATTTTGACAATTTTTTATTATTTAAATATATATTATTTTTTTTCTAAGTATATATATATTTTTTTATAATTTTTATATGATATAATTATATAGTTATTTTTATATATATATATATATGTGTATATATATATATATATATAAAATACAAAATTAACTAACTTTGTTTTCATATATACCTATGATATAGAGTTGATAGTTTACATGTAAACAATTAGTACAGATAAATAAATAATCAGGACTCTGTAAACTCTGTAACTAGTCTCCGTTATGTATGGTAAAGGATACTTGGCATTGACACGAATCCTTCGTACTATAGGTGAGAGGTAGACAGAGAATGTAATGATAGAGAGGGATAGAAACTCGTACACTACGGTTAAGGCTAACCAGTCTCTCTCTCTCTCTCTCTCTATCTATCTATATATATATATCTATCTTTCTCTATCTCTAACTATTCCTCGACGTAACACTTCGATTGAATTTCCACGTTGCATTTAGCTCACCTATGCAGATATTGCAAAATGCAGTGAAAACGGGTCAATCTAAACGTGATCCACGTGTAAGGACGTAATTGATGTTATCGAAAGTAGGTTTGGAAAGTTGATTTAGGAAAATGTTTTTAGTATAATATGCACAAAAAAAAAACCGACCAAAGATTTTTGTTTAATAACGATAATAATAATAAGAATAATAACTTCCCATTGCACAATTTTTTTTTATAATGTTTCACAAGGCCTCCTTTGTATTGGATTTATTCTCGGAAATGTCTTGAAAGACTGTATACTTTGGCGTCTTTGGATATAACATATCCATAATAATAATAATAATAATAATAATAATAATAATAATAATAATAATAATAATAATAATAATAATAATAATAACAACTAATTTATACACATTGAAACACAAAAATAGTTATACTATAAATGCATAACTTTGTGAGGAGGTTTCTTGACCCATTTACATAATATAGATCTCAATTCTACTTGGTATATGTCTATAGAACTGATTATGAATGAAACTCAGGTTCAGTCCTAAATATATAACATAGTATCATAGTAATAACCATCTAATAATAAGTATTTTTCAAACTAGTTGAATTGTTTCCTTTATATATATATATATATATATATATATATATATATGTATATATATATGTATATTATTGTATAGAATCTATTATAGCGATGAGTTTATTTTAAACACTCAATTATAGTCACGAATAGAATCCGAGATAATTCAAAGGAAACAATTGCTTTATGTGCACGCGATATATTTGGTTGACATTACGTATAAAGCTCAAACCATTGCAGATTAAAATAGATAAAAGGATTATGAAGTTATTTTTAACTGTCTATTGATGATAATAAATGTATATTTATAATTATTTTTTGTAAATAGCCAGCAAAACAATTTTTCACAGCAAAAATTTTCGTTCCTTAATCGACTTCATGATTAAAATTTTTCGCAAGAAAATTTTTATAGAATTATAAAATTATTATAGCTTTATTTTTTTCTCTCTCACAAATATACGATTCCCAATTTTCATGGACCGAGACTCCTCGCTTGTAATGCATATTTTAAAAAGAAGGAGGGTTAGGTTGAATAAAAAATATCGTTTAATTACTCTTTTAAATTTCTTCTTGATTGAAAATACATTTAATTAAGATGTAAATGTATTTACATCAGATACACATAATGAGTCGTATGGGAAGAAAACAGACTTATTTTTTATTTTTATTGATAAACGTAAATTATTTATTTTCATATTTTGATATTTAACGCGTGGGAACGTTTATTCTGTGCTGATAAAATGCATTCATTGTTTGAATATTTTTGATCGAAACATTTTTCACGGTAACGTTGTTCTTCGAAGACATCCATAGAGTATTCCCAACAAAGTGTTTATAAAATTTTACTTCGTTAATTTCTTCAACTTTTATTTATTTTTTTTTCAAATGTCCTTGATCGTTCAAACCTTCGACATAATAAATTGAAAGCATCAAATCGATCGACGAATTATCGGCCCTCCTTTTATCTAACGGCGTAGGAGTCACGGGGCTACGAACGTGAAACCGTCCTTATGCAATAATTTTTCTGGCTCCGTGAGGTGCAACAAATGCAGGAGACCCGTGTCGGAGCTTATTGATAGAGAAAATGAGGACAGTGAAAGGCTAGAAAGAACTCGTCGTAAGGGCTGGACCACGATCACGTTTGCCAAACATGTGATCGAAGACATTTTTCTAAATATCAAACTGGTTTACAGAGATTTTGTGTCAGCAAGTAACATGATTTTTTCGAACCTGGTTCAATCGGCCAATAGGACGAGGCCGTTTCACCACAGCTTTAGAATATTTCCTTTCCCCATCTTAGCACTTAGTATTCGCACGAAGTTGATCTAGGACGAGGAAGTGATTATCGAATATTTCTTAATCCTTCGAATGAGTTTAAAGAATTTATTTTATTATTTTGTAACTTTTTTTATGTAGAGTCGTGGCATAATTTATCTATTTCATAATTGCATGAGGTGATCATGTCTCGTATATATTGTTTCATTTCACATTTGTATACGACAGACATTTGAAAAGTTCACGGTTTTTCTTTCTTTTTTTTTTTTTTTTTTCTTTCTTTAAATGTATATTTTATTCTCAAATTGAAAAGTAAAATTAAGAAAAGCCGCGAACTTTTTCCAATGGTCTTAATATAAAAATAATTTCAAATTGTTATATATATATATATATATATACATAAATTTGAAATTATACATATATATATTTCTTATTTTTATATGCAAAGATATGTTAAATATAGATTGTCACATTCTATATTAGAATGGACAAGAATATCTCTTGGAATCTTTTGTATAACAAAAATATATTAAATTTAACCTATATCAATATTAGTAGTTTCAAATAAATCTTATTTTTTTGTTAAATATAAGATAAAATATATCTTAAGACGAACAAAAAAAGTCGCGAATTTTTCAAATTGTCCTCGTAGTTACTATTCAATTGTTTTAACAAAATTCAAACTATTTTACTAAAGTAATTATTAATTTTTATTTGGAGCTAACATTTTATCGTTAATATTTATAAATATTTTGTTGATGTAACAAATGATAAAAAATAATAATGTTATTTTATTTCTTTTTCTTTTTAGTAGCGGCAGTTCGATATCCAGGAACAGCAATCGTTCGGAAAGCAGTGGCTATTGCGGTAGACATCCTTCGACCTTTGGCTCGAGGTATCTATTCTTTTGAAATCGATTTTATACATTCGTCGACCGTGTATTCGAGCATTCAAATGTGTCGCTCAAAGACTTCTATAAATACGAAGAAACCTTGTAACATCGTCTTCTTACAATGGAAGAGGACATTCAAGATCGACGAACGTTCTTTTAAGTCGTTTTTACATATATATATAAGAAGAGAAAATTCAAACGATAGTTTATGCATAACTCTTTAATTTAATAATAACTACGATTAATTCTTTCTAAATTAATAGATAGTTGCCTGTAATTTTTTTTTTTTTTAATACATACACAGATACATACGTGTTTACAGAAATATACGTGAATTCGAAATTGTACCTTTTATGACGTAATTTTATCTTTCGTATTTAAAACAAAATTATATGTACATAAAATACGAAATTCTTATACTCGGTGAACATTAATCTTTGAATATAAACTAACAATTAATTTTATGACAGAAAGAAAAATCTAAAAAAAGACATACGAGTATATATAACATGAAAATGATACGTGTCGCGTTATATAGAGACTTACAAAATAATTAGTTGAAATGAAATACACGTATATGGATCGACGAAAAAATAATCCATTGTAAGTTAATTTCATTCGATGAAAATGACTCGACTTTGACATATGATGTACATATGTGCATACAAAATGATAAGAAAAATCATTGCAATGATGTGTTCGCATACCAAGAAAGAATATCTTATTTGCTTTAGCTAGGAAGAAGCTACAGCGTCGTAAACATTAACTCACACGTGTCGTGCCACGTGCCTTTCGTGTAGTCGCCAACGCAGTCCAGAGATATACTCGTCCAGAGATATACTCATTGTTGCATAATAGAGATAAACGAGAAACTATAATAAGAAATGAATCGTTTGGGTTTTCAATGATCGTGTGCGTGTGTATAATTATAATAATATATATAATTGTCGACTTTTATTATTATATATTTCATTACAAATGTCGACTTTTCCTTAAACGATAATTTGATACCATCTTTTTTCTTTCTTTTCTTCTTTAGAATCAAACGTAATTTTATGATCTATAAAAATCATCCATTTTATCGTCTACGTGATAAAGTACTTTAATCTTTAATTTTTTTCTTTAATCTAAATTTAAACACGATGACGTTCATGCACACGTGTGATGATTTAAAACTCGTTAAGAAATAATCTTGAACAATCAACGTGTTTCATATATTTATCCTATTAAAAAAAAAATCTACATTCTAATCGCATCTAAGAGACTTTTCGACTTATCATTAAACGATAATTTAATACCATATGTTTTTTTTTTTTTCGTTTTAGAATCAAATATAACTTTATGATCCATAAAGATCATCCGTTTTAAAAGATTATATAATAAAATACTTGAATCCTTGAATTTTTAATCCTCAAATCATTAAGGAATAATACTAAATAAGTAAAAGTCCTGTGAAAGAGAAAGAAAGAAAAAAGGGGAAAAAAGAAAAAAGAAATATCTTGTTTGACGTTCTAATAGTGTGTAAGCACGTTAAGGGAAGCACGTTACACAATGTGTATTCCGCATTGGGCAGAGTCTGAAGAAAGGTCCATGTAAGAAAGGAACACTTTCTCCAGTATTGCATAATATACTATTCGTGCTTAGCTATTACTGTTATGTCGAGCCTTTATATCACGATTTTTTTTTCTAACCATCCTTTCCGGGAGAAAGCTATCGAACTATTACGAATAAGTAGACTTGGTTATAAGAATTCTCATCCGTAGGTAGACAAATGCCGTTTAGAAGATCATTCTGATAGACTCTAATAGATTTATTTCTATCTCTAAACGCTTTTCGATCTAAACGTTATCATGATTTTCATAAGAACGACAAAAAAGATATATCATGGAAATATATATACAGAGAAGGAGAGAAAGAGGAGGAAGATTAAAAGCTATTAATATTTTTTTTCTTCTTTTTTTTTCTTTTTTAGCAGACATCACGTTTGCTCGCACGCGTTCGATACATTTTATACATTTTCTCAGAACAGCCAGTGCGTGTGCATGTATATGTACTTTTATATTTATAACGTGACTTATCGGTATGTGATAACGTTATTTCCTCCTTTTTCTTTTCTTTTTGTTAAAATTACAAAAAAGACACAAGAATAACCAATAATTATCGTTAAAAAAAAAAAAAAAAAAAAAAGAAAGATGAAAAGAAACCATGAAATATGTATCGAAATATATTTGCAACGTGATAAATTTCTTTTGGATTTTTTTTTTTTCTTTTTCACGCATTTCTATCGCAAATTTGAACAAATTTATTATATGACGATAACCATCACGTGATTAATTAATAGAAATAATATGAATAAATTAATTACATCTATACACGCACACACATTTATTTATTCTTATGTTTTGTGTATAGATAAAATTTATTTTAATATTATATCTAAATACATGTGTTTATTATCTATATGAATCTTAGTAACGAGGCACTCCCACAACCGATCAGTAAAAGGAAGGATAAAGAATACAAGAAGAAGAAGTCAAAAACGTTTTTGGCTGTTAATTCTGAGGCAGAGATTACTCTAAGAAGTACTGGCACACCGCCGGATAATACATCCTATAATCTCGTCACTTCAACGAAACCAATACTTGAGAAACAAACAGGTTGGTTACGATCGAATTATACTGGGAAGAGTGCACGTTACCACAATTTTCATTTTAAAAATTATTTTTATCATCGGGAGATATATTTACGGATAAAAATAAATAATTATTAATAAGTTTAACTCGCAATTTTTCATTATCTTTCTTTTTGCCGGGAAATTATATAGAAAGAAAAAGTGTGACTACTTCGTTCGATCATATACACACTTCTTTCACTTAGTTTTCATCGTCGTGATACTTTATTTTTTCATTTCTCACGCTTCGTACTGTTTATTATTAATTTGATGAATATTTTTCTAATTTTTTTTTTTTTTTTACAATATCGTGAAAATGTACACACACACACAGGTCCACACAGATAAAGTGAATTTAATGAAATTAATAAAACGTATGTTGTCTCTTTAGAACTCGATACAATTCGTTTTAAATATTTTTATTTTCTGCTTCTTTTTTTTCTTTCTTTCTTTTTGTTTGCTTGTAATTTATCTGAGCCCAAGAAATTTTATCTGGTTACGTGCACACTTCACCAGTTGATCAGACAAGTCTTACAATTACATTCCAACCATAAGTCTTCGTACGATTTCCCTATAGGGTTACCCTTAGTCCGTCTTGAATATATGATTCCTCGAGGTGTCGTTTTGATCAAATATTAAACTATTATTTTTGGTTTAAATTAATAAATTTATTTATTTCGAAATTAAATCGTTTTAAATATAAATTATATTTTCAATGAAAACTATATTGAGAAGAAAAGAAAGATACAAAGAAAATGATTTATACCAAGTGGAAGATAACGTTAAATCCAAAAATATCATTGTGCATGATTGCCATTATCATCATTATCACCATCATCCTATTTCTTGGAAAACAATTTATATCCGTTTGGTCAAGTACCGTTATATACTTGCAGATGGAGCGGGATCTCTCCCTCACGAATGTTCCTTTTACATAACTCAATCACGCGGCCAACATTTACGTAATTATTTACATAAGTTTTAATAATAAAGCGTTTTACACAAATGATAGCCCGATGGACAGTTATCTTCAATGATCAACGATTCGGACCACATTTATTTGTTATGAGGCCTAATTCTCTCTCTCTCTTTCTCGAAAAATCGATATCAAAATAGATTCGTTGCACAATCTTGTTCTATTTCATGTTTTCATTATTATCCTTAGGAAAAAAGAGAGAGAGAGAGAGAGACCCAGATTCATTATTTAACACAATATTATCCACATATGACAACGAATATATATAATATTTCAGATTATTTATACTTCACATTGAATTACATATAGTATTAAGTGATATTGGTCAACGTTCGAGGAAACAGTATTATACCATAAAAATCAAATTGATATAAAGACCCTTGAGGATGAGCTTAAATGAGTTTGATCACCCTGATTCGGTTTATTTCTCCGTTTATCAAGACGCCTGGTAGAAATATTTTATATATATTTACGAATAATTATATCGGACTAAGGGACCTAAAATGTGATTAATCTATCCTATATCGATGAATCACTCTAACTCTTGTTGCATACTATACGTGGATATCTAAATTTGAGTTTTTAAAAATTCTCAAAAATCAATGCTAAACATTTTTACGAAATTATAAAATATATAAAATAAATAGTATGCTACTTGAGGAAGGGGGAGAATGAATAATGTGTCCCACAATATATACCTACATACATACATCCATATATTATATAAATCATTCAGGATAAAGGTCTATACACAAAGTATATAACAATAGCTTTTGTTAACGTATACGAGAAGAAATAGCAACTGTAGAATTGGTGGATGCAACGGATCCAGGCGAACACAACGGCGATACTCTGACAGACAGTCCGGAAGCAGGACTTGCTTCTCGGACGAATCTTCTGGATGATTCAAGTTCACAAGCAAATGTTAGTATTCATCGCAAGTTAGCAGGAAGACTCTATTAGTAACACTTTGGTAAAAGGGGAAAAAGTATAGACGATGGGAATTTTTTTGTTAAGAATAATTTTTACGATATTAGACAGGTTTTAGGGTCCCCAAGCATGATCGAGGAACATATAACTTTCTCTGTACATATTATATTTATATACATACCTATATATTTAACACGGATGTATGCTTTTATCACGTTGATGGTTTATCGGTGCCTTCTTCTTTTGCGGTGGCTTTATTTCGATATATATGGACATAGGGTGGTAGTGCTCCGTTTTAAAGTACGGAGAAAAGTGGCTTTGTGCTATGGAATGCCACAAAATGTCTTTCAAATGTAACGTACATAGTATATTTAACATAACAAAACATTTTTCGATGGGTAACGTATTTCTTTATCTTACTATAAATTTCTTCGAAAAAGTAATTCGTTCAAATGACACGTATATGACGTTTTATTCTTTAATTTTATGTCGGGTTACAATAATACAGTGTTTTCGAATCAATCTAATCTTTCATATTTGCAAATGTGGAAATTGAAGAAAATAGAGCTTCTCTCGTGTGTATTGAAATATGTAATTACATACAATCGTATCTACATCGATTCCATACAAAAATATACCGATATTACGAACTTAGCGTAAGGCATACAAATTAATTTCAGATATCTACCATACACGAACCTTGGACCGTGTTCTATCACGAAATGTAATTCTACGAGCGTTAACTACTCAGGGGATGATGTATTTCTTCGTTTAAAAATTTTTCCTTTCTTTTTTTTTTTTTTTTTTCTTTTATCTATCTCTTCGACAATAGTTACAAATGATAAGCCTTTTTCTCTGTACACGGCTTATTATCATAGTCAATGTTATATTATACTACTATAATTACTCTAAACGTAAATGCGTATTAACAAAAATTATTAAAGCCTGTATCTATCAAAAATGCCACCTCAAAAAAATGTTGCATGTGTCTATCTCTTTCTGTTGTTAGTAGAGTCCTCCGATAAATCTTAATAACACTTAACAAACAGAAGAGTAACCGTAAATTATAAAATAATCTCGTGAGGTGAAATCAATTGTCTTGTAGAATCGATTTTACCGACGATATTCGAAAAAAGATTTATATATAAATATACGTATATAAATGTATATATATCGTGAATCGTTTCTAACAAATGTTCTCGTACTCTCATAGGATGGATTTTGCGCGGTGATATCAATGCATGACGGCCTCGTGCTGTACACAACACCCTCGATATGCACAGCTTTAGGGTACCCCAAGGACACGTGGATTGGTCGTTCTTTCATCGATTACGTACATTCTAAAGATAAGACTACATTAGCTGATCAAATAACTAGTGGTATAGCCTCGCCTCAAGAGGATCGTCCAAAAGGTATGATTTACTTTTTTGATTCAGTAGTCTAGACATATGATTATAAATACTGAGAAGGTCAATTAGATGTCAAACTTTTATTTAGGAATTAATGGAAGAAGAGCAAGTTTGTTTTGCGGATTACGGAAGAACGTCAAGATTGACAACAATACCTCAAACAAAGATCAAGAAAACGCAAGATCCAATCTTTACCTTCCATTTCATTTGACACTGACCTTTCGAGATTTTCGTGATCGAGCTGTCGAGCAACAACCAAGAGCAATGTTTCTAGTCGTTACTGCTCAACCTGTGCACTCAGCATACAAAGGTACCGTAATTTTGTAGATTACGAAGATTTCTTTCGAGACTATAGGGAAAAGGAAGAATAGGGTAAAAGTAAGAACTTCGTTCAAAGCAAAGTTAATATTTGCCGTATTAAACGATTTATCAAAAGAAAGCCTTGTCTTCGAAGGATTGACCTAGAGATGAAAGATAATGACCTCGACTTTTGTCATTTTATCATTCTCCACAGCACCAGAAGAAACTATAATATCTTCGATATTTACAACCCGGCATACTGCAACCTGCCACTTATCCCATGTCGATCCTGACGTTGTCCAATACTTGGGCTATTTGCCTCAGGATATGATCGAACGTTCACTGTTTGATTTTTATCATCCCGAGGACCTGCCCTTCATCAAAGACATCTATGAAACTGTGAGCATGAACATTCAATACACAAATGAAAACTTAAGCTTCGTTTCGTTATATTGTTTCGTTATATTCGCTACATCGTTCATGAATTAAAAAAGAAAAGAAAAAAAAAAAAAAAAACAGAAAAGAAAGAAATTAAAGGAACAGACAATTGCGAACAAACAAGCAAGATTATTTATATTTTGAAAAATTGTCGTTGAACAGGTGATCAAGTTAGAAGGATCTTCCTTTCGATCGAAGCCCTACAGGTTCGCTGCCCAAAATAAAAGCTACGTCGTCCTTGAAACCGAATGGTCGTCGTTTATCAATCCTTGGACGAAAAAATTAGAATTTGTCGTAGGTCAGCATAGAGTATTGAAGGGACCTATGGATCCTGATATTTTTCGAGTACCACCTAAGAACGAATTCGCTTCTCTGGCTAATATCAGCGAAGAGGTACTGAAAGAATCCAAGATCATACAGAACGAGATACGTACTCTTCTTGATGAGGTAGGTCTCTCTATTCATACCGACGTCAATCAAGATCTTCCTCCTCGTCTTATTATAAGAAGGAAATGAAAAATTTAATACATATAAATTGAAAAACTTGTTTCATTTACGTCACGGAATATTCTTAATAAAGTACATATAACGAAACACTTATAATAATTAGTAAAGGAAAGGTCACGCAAGACAGTGGTATTTCGAGTAAGATGACATTTTTTAAAAATAAGTATATCTCATGTTCAAATCTTTTCTCTGTTTATCTTTCATCCGTACGAACGTAATACAGAGCATCCAAAGGACATCAGATATTACCGAACACGATGTCTCGAGAAGGTGTAAAGACCTCGCGTCCTTCATGGAAAATTTACTACAAGAAATGAAGACACCGGCTCTTGGCAAGGATACTCTAGCTGCGGACGACAGAAGTTTTTCGGTGACTATTAAGCCTACGTTTTAGTATCGCCGACACTCTTACCCAATTTTGCTAGTAGTACGCTAAGCTGTGCTCTGGTGGTATGATGTTAGACATATTTACTACTATATAGAACCACGGATTTTTCTATAACAAATTCACGTGGTCAAGTAATTTTAAGTTTCGCACCTTTACATTAGTATCACACAAAAGTAAAGCACAATTGAAACGATATATTTCCGGTACATACATATATATATATGTACATTATGTACATCAGAGATATATATATATATATAATGTATACACTTTGGAGTTACATAAATAGAAGATAACAAAAAGATTTCTCAATCACCAGTTATTTATCAACGTATAATACGTGAAAAAAAAGCATAAAAATTCGAAACTCGTACTAAACGTCATTTGATAATAATTGTATAAAAGTAATAATGTACCGTAAATATGTCGAAGATATAATTAAAATCAATGGAGAAAAAGAAGAAAGAAATTCTTTAACAAGCATCCGGATTAATGAATGACGTTCGCTTATGAATCAAACTAGATACTTATAAGAAAAAATTTCTTTTTTTTCTCTACGCTGATCTTACGTTATTCGCATGATATTAAATGTAACGAAAGCGAAACGTAGCAAAGAATTTATATCGATGTATCTCTTCAGTAAGCAATTAGATACTTTTCGATCGCAATATTATCACCGTTTGTACAACGCACACATATATCTCTATCTATTCATCGAAGTAATTTTTAAATTGGATTAATTGTTCGTTCATTCATCACGACGATACGATATATAATCGAAATTTATCGGTCTCGATCGAAAGATTCTTTCTGCTTCTGAATACGATGTATCGTAGAATTTTCTTAAAGAGATTGATGAACTAAAGAAAATGGTGTAAGGTGAGTAAGGAAGCAGCAAAACAAATGAAACGGTTGCAGTTGGTGTATTTTTTCTATATTTAATGGATGGTTATAAAAAAAAAAAAGCACTCAAACAAGAACAGGTGCTTCTTACAAGCTATTTCTCAATTAGTGATAGGGTGTTTTTGCACGAGAATATTTGCTATAGTAACGTATAATGTGGTGTAGTGGTAAGCAAGAAAAAAAAAAAAACACAAAATCTTAATAAAAACCTACAAAGTTATTTTGTACATAGACACAGACAAGGTGGGCAAAGAAAATTGTGTAGGGCCGGTGAAGGATAGCGTCAATTTCAAAACCTTGTAGGCACGTTGTTGGTAAGTCTTCATCTTTTTTTTCACATTCAATATATTATATAATATAACAATTTATAACACATACAAAGCCTTTATAGACCGAGCTCGATCGAGACCATTGGCGTCATAGAGCGATGTGATTTATTAGAAACAAGTGACCGATAATCATCGAAGAAAACAAACGTAAATCTTATTGTTCCGTAGTAACCCATAGAATTTGTGTCTCTAATTTAGACACTATAGACGAAATATGCCATTTTTTAAATTTACACGTAATCGAAGATCCTCGTAGCTCCAAAACTACTTCTTCTCACGTCATCCAACTCCGCACCTATATCCTGAATTTAGAGATATAACGAGATCCATGCTTGAACTATTTTTAAGATCGATAATTTTCAATCGTATTAGAGCATGGAACAATCACTTCGATAATTGTGTATTCGTCTCAGTGAATCGTAAATATTTCGATTCGATGCAACTGATCCTCTAATTTTTTTTTTAAACAATTTTAACAGACGTTTCCGATCGTTGAAACGAAAGCTAATATTTCTTTCGGCGTACGAGTAAATAGATCATTTTTTTTTTTCATTTCTCACGATCTATACACGATTGAGATCCTTCGTTTGATCATTTTATTTCGACTTAACGAACAGAACGCATTTGTATGTATGTATAACTTGAGATAGTTAAACGTTAACGTTAAAGACTATGGGTATATTCGCCCACTTACAAGGTTTTGAAACTAACGAGAGAGGGAGAGAGTAGATATGACGTTTGACGAATAGATTTTAACCCTTTTAACATTATACGAATCAATAACAAAGAGATCGCATTGAAATCCAACGAATAATTCTCGATCATTTGTTAGTACTTTTGATACATCATTGTAGAACGCTATAGGCATGATACTCGTTATCTCTCGCAAAGCGGTTTGTAATTTTTATCACGGAATTACTTAAAAGATTAAAGAAAAAAGCGAAAGTGTGAAATCCAGAAGGAGAAAGAGAATGGTAAAGGATCTCGTAAAATAGTATTCTATTTTTGGATCTCGATTGATCATCGTTATAGTCAACAAAATGAAAGAATTAGTATATACTAGAAGTAGTGTATATATAAATATACGTACGTGTATATATCCTGTTGGTTCTTAAATGAAGAGCATGTTTGTAAATATTGGTGGACTCACAAGAAAATAAAAAGTCCTAACAATATATATGGTCGAAACACAGGGACAGGCTTGCGGACGGATCGCATAGAAGCAGGTTCTAACGCGTATTACAATATCACACGCGTACTTCTAACAAGACTGACTACTTTTGAATCGAGCATATTGCAGTACAAGCGCAATGCAAAAAAATGACGATGACAACTCCTTTCTAAGTCACTACAATATACTTGTGAAGGGATCACGCAATCCCTTGTTACAGGAGCACGACAGCGTAATGCTTGGTGAGATATCGCCTCATCACGAGTACTACGACAGCAAATCGTCTACGGAGACACCACCCAGTTACAACCAGCTCAACTACAATGAAAACATCGAGAGATTTTTCAAGAGCAAACCATCGGTTGCAATCACGTATGGTAGCGACGAGGAAATATTGAATTTGAGCAACGACGAGGGCGATAAAACTTGTCCGACCTCAACAGGTACTACATACATACAACTTTCGTTCATACTACTTTTTTTTTTTTTTTTTTTTTCTTTATTTATCGTCGATCTTCATCGGAGATAACGAATTGATTAATCTGCTTTTACTTTCAGTGAGAAAATGTATGTCACCGATAAATGGAAGCGGCGCTAGTGGAAGTGGAAGCGCTGAAAATCTTAGCAACGGTTCCAACAATTTACTTAACTCTGTTAGCAGGGGTAATACTTCCAATACCACAAATAGTAATACCACTACTACGACGGAGGGTTTCAAACAACCGACTCTAACGGAGTCATTGTTGAATCGTCATAATGCGGATATGGAGAAGATGATGATGCAAAAGCATCGGGAATTACGATCAAGTATAAAGAACAACGATAAGTTAAAAGATATGCGTATAAAAACGTCGATCGAGAAGATGTCCGTGGATCAGAATAATTATTACGTCGGTCAATGTCACGGTGTCAAAAGAAGTGGCAGTCACAGCTGGGAAGGTGATAGTTTCAAGGTCAGAACCATTTCTATGGTATCTCATTTTTTTTTCTGTTCGTTCATTACTATCGACGCGTATTTTATAATTTTGTTTTTATTTTTTTTTTTATTTACTTTTTTTTTTTTTTTTTCAAAATATATTAGGTTTCGAAACACGATGAAGTTTCCAGGACGAGCACTGCCGGTCCATTGCCAACGAATGTTACTACTACTGTCGCGAGTACGAGCGTTGATCAAACATCCACGATGTTTCAAAACAATGGGAATATCAATTTGTGGCCGCCCTTACCTGTAACTGCACCATCGGCAACTCCTATTCTATCATGTACTTCGCCTCAAAAGTAATTTTCTTACATATTTCTATCCCAACACATTCATATAAGATTCACTTTATATATATATATATATATATATCCAACTTTTTTTATTTTCATCATAGTGTCAATTGTCAAGCTATTCCAAGGATTCCAATGATTCCACAAATGATACCTGTATATTACATGCCTGTACCACAACCGATGGATACTCCTATACCAACAACAAAATATTCTCAATCACCAACAAACGTTGCTCATCCATCGTCATCTTTGCCAATGCCGCAACAAAGTCCGTATAGTATGTATCAATATGTAATCATTAATTAATAATTTATGTTTCGATACATAGAAATATATATACGTTTACATACCTTTTGAGACTATTTACGGAAAATCGGGAACATAAAGAATTTATAAGAGGAATGTAGTGTTTGTTCCAGTACCGTATGTCGCGACAGCAATACCTAATGTTATGTATCCACCGGTGATCGGTACTTCTGCTCCTGGAACGATGATGTATCGACCTTTTTTAATACCCGAACAAGCTCCTATGCCACACGAAAATAAATCCACAAATAAATGTATGGACAGAAAACGACCAGCTAGTCAAGCAACAAGCATCAAGGCTGAACCAGGCAGCATTATGGCTATGTCCGAATCATCGAAAAAAGTATGCCTCTTTGTTCTTCTAGTATATTTATTCTATTTATTGGTTTAATGAATTTATTTTGTATTTTTCGTATCGTAGATGTTATCCCCGGGTGAGCTATTTTCTTCTTGTATCAGTAACGACGGTGGTTGCTCCAGTGTTGTGGACTTACCTACACCAATAAATAACAAACAACATAGGAAAATTGATTACAACGGTGACGAGTCTAGTTCTTCGAGTTTTTATAGTAGTCTCCTTTCTAAAAGTAGTGAGAGTAGTTGTAATCCTGATCAAAAGGCAGTTGAAGAAGTTGCAAAGGTATACGATTATTTATATATATATATATATATATATATATATATATATATATGTTAATGGCAAAACGTGGAGTAAAAATATATTAACAATAAAAATTGTTTTCTTATATGTGTATATGTAGAATTCACAACAAACAACAAAAGTAAAACACGCAATACACAGGAAAGATCCACCTTGGTTAGAAGGAGTCCAATTAACACCAGAATTAATATATGAATATCAAATTCATCCAAAGACTTTAAATGAAGTACTCAAAGCCGACATGGATACTTTGAAGAAAATTAACCAACCACTTTTAGTGAACGAACAATTAGGCCAACTTTATTTTGATTTGGAACTCGAAGGATTTGGAACAAAACTAATACTCGAGGATGGAATAACTTCTAGCGAAAGTGATAGTGGAAGCAGTAATAGCAGTTGGATGGGTCTTACATCTCAGGTTAGAAATAACTTTATTACTATTCCAAGGAGGTTTCCTATGGAATCGATATAAAAACTTTTTATCGGTATCGTATTATTTATTTATTTTTGTAAATGAATTCGCATTGTGTTTTATTCACTATCCAAATGCATTTTTCAATTTTCGTATTCGAATTTATCGTAACTTATTTTTGTTGATATATATATATATATATATATATATATATATATATTCATGTGTGTATATGAATATCAAATAGCATAGATCCAATTAATATATGCTTACTATAAGGCATTCGTACGTAAAAAAAAAAATTGACGAAGAGAGGATACTTCTCTTATTTAACACAGCATGATCAAGAAAGAATCTTCCCCTTTTTATGAAAATTTTTATTGTACATACGAATGTCCTATGATGAGTGTAAAATCTTGATACATAGTCCCATACTCGTTTCTTATCTTTATCTACGAGATAAGATATACTCTAAATTTTCAAGTTAACCCATCCATTTTTTTTTGCATCTAGAATATGAAAGGAATGAATGAAATTTTTGCTTTTAATGGTAAAGAGATAAAGTTGTATTGCATATCATCAGTTCCAATTATTTACATTTTTTAATGACGATGGTCAGAAGCCAAAGTCGTTATACATATAATTGCAGCATAAACAAAGAAGAAAAATGGTGAAGTATGCTAGACGGATGATGATTCATGAGGAAAACGCACCCTTCCCGCCACCGTTACCTTCTTAGACAGTATCCTGCCAGCAAACATAGCAATATCAATTTTTTGTGCATTTCGATTTCTGAAAAGATTAATTCTTTAATGAAATTCACTGAAATATTTTTCAATCACAATGATACCTTCAAAAACAAATGTTCTTATACGGGCACCATACGATTTTTCAGCACAAAAAAACGAAAAGAAATGGAAGTGGTGAGACTTTTCATAGAAATATTTTCATACTATTCACATTTATTTTTATTTTTTTAAAACTGTTTTTAGCTTTTAATGTACATATTTTATAATTACTTAAACATTGGACTCCAAAGCTATATATGATATTTTTTAAATTATATCAGGGGAATATGTCCTCGAACGCATTTGACGTTCCGAGTGCCTCGAATATATATGTTATATTTTTAGAAGAAAAGTTATAATTACTTTAATTATTTTATTTAATTAATTATTATATCATAGATAGGAAAAATAGTTGATGAGATATAGTAGTCATATAAGTTAATGATATATTTAAATGTACTTAGAAAATGCTTAACAATTAGTTGAAACACATTGAGTATCTTAAACGTATATCTTACGGTTAAAATTATTATCTATATAAATTTTAATATTATATTTTCATTAAAAAAGAAGGATATTTTTTCTGTTTATTAATATTTAGTATTCAAAATCTATTTCCAATTAATCCGTTTGTATTTAATTTTGCGCGATACTATATTTTATCGTATTTTATTATATTTTAGAGTAATATTATCATGTTTTTTTTTATTATATTAATAGAGAAAAAAGAGAATTAATCTCTAAATTATTTATAACTTTAATCGTATATGTAGAACTTTTGCTTTTTTTCTACGAGCAAATATTTGCATGATATGATGCATGATGTTTCGTAAACGCTTACATAAATAAAATTACGTTGAAGGTACGTAATGTAAAATTAAAATACATATAAGTAATATTTTTATCGTTAAAAACAAAAGAAGAGAGAGAAACAAATATTAAGAATACTATTTTCATATATGTTACGAGCATATATATCTGATATGATTATATTTGTAAATTATACAGGTATTCTTTTTCTTTAATGACAAAAAAAAATAATATCAAGAAGTAAATATTTTATATACCATTTAGTTATAGATGCACAATAGCCTGATGATCATCTTATTGTTAACTTGGTGTATTTGAAAAGTACAAAAAATATTTTGTTACCAGCTGTTTGAGTGTTCCTCTTCGCAATATGTAAATTTTCTCTTCAAATCATTCAATTCAACAAATGCATTATTTCGTATATATATATAGTATCAAACTTTTTTGATCTAATCTAAAATTGGAATAAAACATCCTTAAAGATTTATTTGATGATCTTAGGGATGTATACTTTATTTATTAATGAAAAAATGAGAGTTAATCATGGCGCTGGATTCTTCATATATCTTTTTATACGCTTTTATAAGAATATTGTTATATGTATACTAGATTATTTTTATTATAGAATATATATATATTATATATATATATATATATATATATATATATATATATATATACAGCTCTTTCATTATACAAAATATTCGAATGTGATAAGATTTTCAAGTGTAGAATCCAGGACATGATTTTTTTCATATTTTAATAATAATAAAAAAAAGAAAAAAAAAGTTCGTTATAGAGTTAGCACAAAACAGAGTGGTGTGTTTTTTCAATACACCAATTTTTTAGCTTTTCGAAAACGCGCAGACTACTGATATATTTTTTATCCATATCATTTTTGATAAATTTAATTGATTTATTTATAGCTTAGGAAAAGAAACTATACAAAGAATTCCATGATCTGTATCAATATTTCATCTTTATATTTAAATTACAAGTAAATTTATTATATATAAATTTAAGGGAGATAACGATTTCATAGAAATTATTTATTTATTATTCGAATATATAAATGTGACGAAAATGTCGAAAAACATCGCGTGGAAAGAAGTTATATGCTTTTTATAAAAACTTCATTCATTCAAAAGTCAAATAAAATAAGTTTAGAAAGATGTAAGTGTATATAATAATATAAATGATATAGAGATTTTTATTAAGAAGATCTGTAATTGTGCAGTCTGATTTCTTCTATAAGTACAGACAAATATATTACAGTATTCGATTATCTTCTTCTTGTACAATTTTTATCCTTATATATATACGATATAAAATCGTAGCTTATATTTAGATACAATTTTTCACGTAAACTTTTGCATTTCAATATATCAATCCTTAATAAATACAATCTGCACGAAAAACACAGAGCTTTGAAGTAAATTAATAAGTATTGAAGTATTTGTTGTACAAATATAATTTTGTAAATATATAAATTATATATATATATGTATATGTATATGTATATGTATATATATACATATATATATACACGAGTGTATCTAGAATTATGTCCGCCTTCAAAGTGTCTTTACTTTTCATTAAGAACGAAGAATACATTTTTTTTTCTTGTAATATTATTCATTCTTTGTATAATCCTTCTTATTGTAATAATGTACAAGTGTATTCTTTTTTCTTTTTGGCAATTCATAAATGGATCTTTTTCTATTCTTATAAGAAGATCCATCACAATCATAAAAATTCTATAGCTATATTGGAACAAGTGAAAAAAAAATCTTGAATCAAATATGTTTTAAGCCTTAATAAATAATATACATCTATGTGTGATACACAAAAACAATTATACAATATAGAATAATTAATGAACTCTATTGTGAAGACATCACATGTTACGTTTATGTGACATTTTAAGCAGAATTTAAATGTATTTTCAAATATACGAATATAAATCCGTCATCCAGAGTTAAAATTTTTTCTAAAGTAGACACTTCGTAATAAGATCGTACATACAATGAGATAGGTGCATATAGAATGATTTCGGATGAAAATTAATAAAAATTAAGATTTTTAATTTTTTCTGTATAAAAAGAAATTAAATAAGTAATCATTGTCATGTTGATGACATTGCTACTATTTTATCATCTTCAATTTCCACTTGTTTGTCAACTTTGAGATCAGTTCTTGCAATCTGTAAAAAAAAAAAAAAAAAAATACGTACGTAATTATACAAAGATCTTTCTTTGCTCTTCAGAACTAAAAGAATCTTTGTAATTGGTCACCTGTATTTGTTGTAAATTTTTGTTAGATCTCAGGAACTTCCTTATAAATGGAGCTAATAGCATAGGATCTAATTTGTCAATATCTTCGGAAGAAATAATACTCACTATAAGACCAATACTTAGAGTGACCAAAGTACCTATTACGGTGTACCATAAGTAACTGATACGATATAATGCCCATAGTTCGCTGTTACATACATCAAAACAAATCATTCATTATTTGCTTATAATGGAATTTTTGTATAAATTGAATTACATACGGAAATGAATTCCCATCCTCTTCGTTCAAGATAGTTTCCGAAGGTATAAATAATAAGAGATTTTCTACTTGAGGAAACGAATACATACATCCTTCGGTAGTAACAGGTTTCTCGTCGAATCTATCTCAAATCATCGTCATATAAGAAATTCTTTATTTTTATTTATATTTTGTAGGAAAAATTACTCACTTCATTTTTCCACTAGCTATAGCTGTTTGAGCTGTTAGACTGATCCATCCCATAAAACCACAACCAGCTAAACCGCCGATAAGAGCACCCTAAAATTATTATAAATGAATGAAATAAGTAAAATATACTTCCAAGAAATATTGTAATAACAATATCAAAAATACCTTTGCATTTACCCAGGGCAATAGAACCCCCATAGTAAAAATACCAAGGGATGGACCATTAGTTATAGAATTTAGACTGACAGACAGCTTTGTCATGAATTAAAAAAAGATCATCATTATACATATTTATTTAATACTCGAAATATTTATCAAGATATATCAAGTATCGTTTTTACCGATTCTTTACCTGCAAAACATGCAATCCAGTTTTTTCGACGACGAAAGCGAGAGCCACGCAAATTGCTCCTACGATGATGACAGTAAGTTTCATGAAAATATCAGCAACTCTAGGAGTAAATCCTGTTTTACGAAATGGCTTAATAAAATCTTCTAATACGACCGCTGCCATAGAGTTCAAACCAGTCGATAAAGAACTATAAATTATCGAAATATGATCATTGCTGAGACGTTTAATTTATTAATATCATTATTAATTTATTAAATGATTGCGTCTGTAATACCTGAGAGCAGCGCTGAATACTCCAGCAACAAATAAGCCAGGTAATCCAGGATAATCTCCCAAAACGTTCATAACTAAAAGTGGTAAAAGCTGATCCTTTGTACCAGCCAGCTATAATTGATCAATCAATGAATTATTGTGAGAAATTGAATAGAACAGTGAATATAAAAATAGTTTTATTACCTTCGTCGTCAATGGATCACATTTATAATACCAAGCATATATTAACATGCCTGCATATCCACACGTTCCCATGATTAACGAAACTCCGATAATGAAATACCAGAGTGCCCTAAAATCAACAAGTAGCTCTTTGTTCTATTTGAAATTAGTGGAAAAACATGATTTCGTTAAAAATTTTGCATGTACCTTCTAGCCAAATGCAAAGTAGGTAACGCGAGATAAAGCTGGATTGTGTTTTGACTGATTGCCAAGCACTGCAACCAATGAACAAATCCTCCAATTACAAGTGACCAAACTGTGTGTCTTGTCATAGGACTCCAATCGAATCTATTTTATTTGACAGAAGATAAACGCATTTTTTAATATATTTATTTTTGTACATATTAAACTCTATAAAATTTGAAATTTCGAAATACGAACGCTGGAAATTCGAGTCTTTCGGAATCCCGATTTCTTCTTAATACAACCGATAATCCGCCAATATCCAAAGTGCCTTTGATCGCGATCAAAAGCATCGATCCGAACATTACGAGAGCTTGAATGAAATCGGCCCAGACCACTGCTCTCAATCCACCCTGTAAGCAACATAATTTAAACATAATTTATACAAGCAAAATTCACAAAAAATTCAAATTCTTACCATACAAGTATAAAAAATGCAAACAATGCATACAAAAGGTGTGATGATATGGACATTGATTCCAGTTACTAAAAATGATGAATGAATCAATTAAAAAAATATTTCGATCAAATATTTTAATTGATGATTATACATACCTTGATTAAAAGCTAATGCTGGTACATAGATAACAATGGGTAGATAAACTATCTATATAATTTTAATATACAAAAATTAAATAATTATCAATTATTTATTTACATTACTACAAAATATACAAATTACTCACCATACTGATGGAAAAAAGGAAGGATCCTAATAATCGAATTTTTTTATCAAAACGCCTTTCAAGATATTCATATGTGCTAGTGATCCTCAAATCATGAAAAACAGGTAAAAATATTTTCGACATGATGAAGCCCGTAATAATCAATCCAAATGAGATGAAAAGATAAGTAGTCCCATAAACATAAACCTCAGTTGGTATACCCAATAAAGAGATACCTAAGAAACAACATGTATATGCAATAATTAACACATTGATAGATGAAAACCAAGATAAAAAGATTCTTGCTAACATTCTACCTGATATAAAACTGGCTATCAAACTCGAACTGATTGGAAATGTCTTCATGTTTCTACCACCAACCAGATATTCATCCTCACCCGAGATTTTTTTGATAAAACCAAAATAAATACCAACAAAAGCAGAAACTAAAAGCATCAAGACGAAAACAGTATAATCCGGGATAGCAAAATTTTGCATGGACTTGTTAATTTCTTGGACCGTCGGCATTTCCGGAGCCCAGTTCGTCAAGAGGTCATCCGCGTTGTCTTCCGAGGCCATCTTCTTACAGAACGGTATTTCGACGATTTGACGCCTTTTTGGCGTTCCTGCACGTTCGAAAAAATTTCTTTTCTTTTTTTTTTTTCTTCACAGAAAAATGATCTTTAGTACGTAGTTACTTATCTCTTTAACTTTGATCAAGACCGTATTGTACTGTAATCTTTTTCTTTAACAGTACCTTTTCCATAGATATTTCTTATTGAACAACGATGCTCAAATTTTGGATGATAACATTTTTGAAAAAACGATTAAATGTTACTTTGGATCTTTGAATACTGATAAATTTTTTTAATATCGTCAAAACACTAAGCTCTTGAAATCATGGAAGAAACCTAATCCATCCTTTGGCAAAGACATACTACCATGTATCGCGAGCCCGGAATAATCCAAAAGCTCTTGTGTGACTTACATACATCGGCGTTTTACATATAGCCGTTATCATATACATTACGATTGTGCCATTGCGACAATTTTCTCGTTAAGCGAACAATGAGAATTAAGTACATACGTTTAAACGACAGGGGGTATATATTCGTGAGTATCGCAAGTGGATAATACGACCTAAATTTAGTAGTAGCAGTAGGATATGTATTTGGTCAGATTGAGGACCACGATTCAAGCTAGTCTTCCTGTTACGAGTTTCCAACATCAAAGATTAGTTAACATAATACATATAACTGTTCATTCGACGATTAACAAAACATAATTATTGAAAGTAATCGTTCATAGAAAGAAATTTATTTGAAAAGTATTTAATGAATTTTTTTAATAGATTACTTCACAAAAAGTATTTAAAATTCCTCGTGACCTAATCAGATAGATTACGAAGGTTACTCGCTTCGTTCGATTTACAGACATAATTACAACCAATATTCTTAAATTCACATTTATTTAGCAAAAATTCAATATCTTCAAATAATGTATTATTTCAGATAAATATGTATATCTTAAATTTTGTTATTATGGAAACATGTTTAGCCTTCATAGAAGCGAGGTAATTTATCACCCATTATCACTTTTCTTTCGATTCCTTTATCCGTGATTACACCAAGACGTATAACGCCACCACTGCTACCATCGCGAGACATTGCCAGTGCCAATGCTGCAAAAATATTTCAACCTCGTGTATTCAAATACATTTACAAATCAAATATATCTGTTTCTTAAATCTTTTTATACTCACTATTTTGTACCAAAGTAACACATTCGTCCTTGGTCATATTGGATTTATAATGTGCATCTATATAGCCATAAACATACGAAGAACCTGAGCCACCGATAGCAATGGGTTGTCGAATACACATGCCTCCTAAAGGAATGCTATAAACTTGACCTCCTTTTTGATTATCCCATCCAGCTACTAAAATTCCTGCCATCAAGGAATCTCTATAATTATAGCACATTTCACGAAACACATTGGCAGCTGTTTCTACCAAAGGTTGAGTTCCAAGCTCCATCCTAAATAATTTCAATTAAAATTCATAGAATATAAAATAAACAATATACGAATTAAAGAGTAGATTTTTACCTATGCAAACCTAAGTGATACTCTACGATATCTGCGATAGCTTGAGTATCTGCAGCAGAACCAGACCGACAACAATAGATATAATCTGTGACTCTGGTCAACTTATCGGCGAAACGATTACTTATATATGCTCTGAAATTAAATTTTTAAAAATATAGTTAACCTAAAAAAATAAAAAAACAATATGTAAATAATTTTATTAAAAACATAATACCCTGTGGTAGCTCGTGAATCTGCGCCAATTACGACACCTCCATCGAATTCTACAGCCATAATAGAAGTCTATAATTAAAAAGATAATAGTAAATAACAAAATTTTTTGTTATAACAGTTCTGTACATTATAACTTTTTGCTGTTATCAAATATAAAAAAAAATGAAAGTACATGAATCGTATGATATAAATTCCATTTAATTGCAAAACAAAATTACGTAAAAATAATAAGGGGTAATATAAGAATATTTTTCTAACTTTGCATTGTCATTCTAACCTCTAAATACAAATGAAACAATACTTTTCAAAACTTACACCAGTACTTTGTTCAGAACGAAGCCAATCTGGAACTAAATTATCAGATATCGAACCTATATTTGGTTGAACGAGATTATCTACTGCGTATGCCATTTTTTCAATATATTTTTTTGGAAAGCTAAATTTCTTTGACTATTGTCAAAAACTAGTCTGCTTCATAAAACTGCAATATGTACTATAGATTCGGAGTATGTTCATATGACATCGATATATCGATATATCGATGTATAGTTATAAAAACAACAATTGAGGTCGCTATCGTTTGTACAACAGCAAACTTCACATCATTTAAAAATTGCAAATGTTATTTTTTATCCTTTTTTTTTTCAATTCTTTACTTTTTTTTTACTAAATATTATATGAAAAAAAAAATAAATAAATAAATAAATAAATAAATGAACATACAAACTTTCTCGCTAGAAAATTAAAAAATATTATATCATTTAGCAATTACGTGCATCAAATATCGCACGTTTGTATAACAGCAAGTACAAATATTGTAATTTGTATTTGCGACGTAAAATTACGTAGTATTTAACAAAATAGAAAAATGACAAACGATAAAGTTATAACAAGAAGTTGCGGCACGTAATAAAAGAAAAGAAAAGGAAACAGAAAAAAAAAAAGTTATTTACGCTAAGATTTCTACGAAAATCTAAGGCGCACTTCGATTATTGTTATTAACAGAAGGAAGTTCGTAAAATCGTGAGAGCGGTTGTATTCGACGGCGTCTTTGTTTCTTTTTTCTTTTTTGTTCTCTCAAAGTGATATACAAACAAATATACAATAATAAAATTCTTATTTTCTTATTAGATACATAGTTCTCTAAGTGTGCCGGTTGGTAACGCTGTTACACGAGATACAAGGAGGTTAAAGTTTTGCGAATCGACTGGGACATCTATAATTTTGGCTAAAGAGAAGTTACCGCGGTGGTCTACGTCGCGAGAATTGACGATAGTGCAAACGAGTTCTTTCGAGTGAAAGAGTGACACTTCGCTCATGTTCTCTATGACTTGATTTTTATCAATAAATTGTTCTTAGTGTTTCGTTCGTAGAGTCGAACCGTGAGAATGACATATTTTGTGAAAAAGGCACGTGGCAACGGTCGGACGAAGAGTGTTAATTGTGATCGTGGGTAGCAGCCGGCTAAGAAATGGCAATCTCTAGTTATTTGATCTGGACTCTACGCGCAAGCAGGTCTCATCGAAGTATGTTAAATGTTTACGTGTGACTCCTTACTATGTTTAAAAATTTATTATAATGTTTTATAGGTTTAATAATTACAATTTCGTTTTTTCTCGTAGGTCGGCGAGATAACGAAGACAGTAGTGTGCAACTCGATCTGTCAAGAGGTTAGAGGCTTAACCTAAAAGATTATAGATTCATAAATTTTACAAACGAATGGAAATGCACTCTTATTTTTAAGTCAAATGTATGAGTAACTTGCAATGTTTCTTCTAACGCATACAAGATAAACGTTTTTTTTTTTTTTTATCAGAAAGAATATTTTTAAATCTAATTGTTTTGACGACATCGTTATAATAGTTCATTTATTTAGGAACACTGCACACGCATACGTACACACTACGTCGTCACATTTCGAATTTACGAAGTTTGTTATAAGACATATTCATTGTACAGATTATATTTTTTTATTAAAATTAATTAGAATTATTTTAAGAAATTATTATATTATGTGTAAGGTGAAGTATTCTTTCTTATTTTTTTCTTTCTTTCTTTCTTTCTTTTTTTTTTTTTTTTTTTTTTTAATAATTTTTTTCTTTTTCTTTCCTTTTTTTTTTTTTTTTTTTTGAAATTTAATAACAAAAATTATTTTTTGTAGGATTGAAAGAGAATGTAAAAGAAGTGTTAACTAATCTTTGTGAACGACATAATGTACCAAGTGTAAAGAAGCTAGCTTATCTTAATGCTATTGTTAAATTAATTAGTGAAAATGATTTGTCCGATTATGGTTACTCCATGGACGATCTATTTTGTTGGTAAGAATACGTAATTTTGTTGGTAATAGAATCTTATAATTTTATATTGCTAGATTATTATTTCACTTTAAAAATTATTATCTTTTAGTATGCGTGTGGGTCTTGTACAAGAAGCAACCCAAGTACGTGCAGCAGCATTACGAGCTGTAAGGTATATGCTTAAGAAGGAGCAAGATGTTATTGCTATTAATAAATTGCAATATCCATATTTTGTGGCACGTAGTATGGATGTTAATCTACGGAATGAAATGGAAAGAATGCAGGCTCTTAGACTCGTTAGAAGAATTTTAGCTTTAGCTCCTAAACATTTCAGCCCTATCTTAGCCAGATCTCTTATAAGTTTAACTAATGGAGGCATAGAGGAAAGAGATCGTGCATTCAGAGTATTTTTAGCTACTCTCTGCGAGTTAGGAGTCTTAAATTCAAATTTGTTAATAAGTTGTGGAGGAGTTAGCGCACTTGCGCGAGCAGCTATGACTGGACAAAGCCCTTCGATCGTCGAATCTGTTGTGGGGGTTTTATTAAAATTATTAAATAATCCTGATACAAGAGGGAGCGTTTCCCTTTTATGTTTCGCAGCACCATATTGTGAACTTCACTCTTCAAGCTCAGAAAGAACAAAAGAGGAACGAGATCAAAAATTCGCAGCAAGTAAGATGGCATTATTGAGTATACTACGCTCTTATCCAGGTGTTTTACATTTTTGCTGTCCTACTGATAATTCTGGCCTTAAAGCTATAGCAGATATCTTATACGTTGAACAACTTGAAGTTCGTGGAGCTGTTTTGGAATTACTTTATGAATTATTGGATTTACCTCTGCCCACATGGACTGACGAACCAGACGTTGCGTTGGCTGCAGTAGATCCTGGCAGAACGCGAGATTCGTGGAAACTATCTGAAGGTTTTGTCGCAGCTGAGGGAAAATTTATATTACCATCTCTTTCATCTTGTTGGCCAAATATAACAGAAATACATTTAGCATTACTAGTGTATGCTTTATTAGAATGTGGGCTACACAGAGCACTCGCAGAAACAATCGTTTCTTCGGATACCTTTATTTCCGTACGTGCAGCAGTACTATTAGGAGCGTTACTGCATCTAGCACATTCCCTGCTACCTTCAGAAGTTTGTGATCTGACGCCACCTTTGCCAAACTTATTGGAACATGCAAGCGCTGGTAAACATCAAGCGCTTGCCGCTGTAACCATCTTAGGACGGATGCATACGATGATGCGTCGTCGACCAACACCTGCGAGTCTGTTTCTCGATCGAATGTTACGAGCTGGTAGTTGGTTGAGACCAACTTTGCCACGACGCCAACGACCGTCCAGTAGACATTGGTTACGTAGGGAATCTTCGACGACACCTTTATTGAAAGACGCACAAGTCCTAAGTTCTAAGGATGCGCTGGCTTGGAACTGGCCTGTAGTACGATCAATCCTTCGCTCCCGCGAAGATACGATAAGAATACTTCATGATTCTGACTACAGATTGTTCATCAAGAGACTCGTTCGTTATTTCAAACCTTCATCGAATGCATATAGTAGAGTGGAATTGGGAACAAATGCTATTTTAGCACGAGAAGCAACTTTAGCAGGCTGCGAATTACTAAACTGTTTATTAGAACTTCACGAGCCCGAAAGTACGAAACTGTTGAATGAATTGATCGTAGATATCGCGGAACAAATCTCTTATATTCGTACTTCGCAATCTGCACACGATTGCTTATTCTCACCACGTCACATGTCTACAACGTGTTGTCAGAAATATTTCCTCTTTTTAGGACAACTGAGTCATTCTGCAAAAGGAACCGTTATCTTAAAAGAATTCAATTTACTAGAAAAATTACAAGACTTGGCTCTAGCCACCAATCATGACTGTTATGTGAAACTTATTGTTTCAAGTTTAGATTATTCCAGAGAAGGACCTAATAGGAAAGTTCTGAATAAGATTATCGCCGAATCATCTTTAGAGAGTACACGTTTATATGCTACGCAATTCCTACGATTGATACTCAGAGCAAAAATGTCGGATGCATACCATTGGGCAATAACTTTATTAACAGAAAAATTAACGGACACTAGTAAGGTTGTAGCATTGACCGCATTAGAGGTATTGCATGAAGCGTGCGAAGAGACGGAATATTTAAATATTTTATTGCATCAAGAAGAACATCAAGGGAACTGGGATAAGTGGTTGCAACATTTAGGAGATAAAGGGTACTTATTAAAAATAAGACTTTATTCTCTACACGAAGGTTTTTCATGTCTGCCATCACCTTCAGAAGAATTAGAAAAATGGATTGGACCTGGAGGTTTTGCAGAGAGATATGTAGGCTTGGTGGAAGGTGAAATACATGACTCTCTGACTCGTCGTCAGAGAAACGAAAATGGAAGTTACCACAGAAGAACAACTAACGAATTGATAATGCCTCGCAATATATTTATTTTACCTCATTTGATAGGCCAAATAGTACGACATGATTTTGGAATGCAATTATTGCTCCGGCGAAACGTAATACAACATTATGCACGAATCATTCAAAGATTTAGAATAGATTTGGGAGGTAGAGATTCGGAATCTAATTCAAGATGTACCAAAAGTAGTCGTTTAATCGTGGATGATACTTACACTATGTCAGAAGGGTCATGTACAGATGAGTATGTGGAACCAAATCGTTTAGAAACAATTGTAGATGCAGAGACTATAGAATTGTCTGATTTATGTACTCCACCAAAAACAGAATCTTTAATAGAAATACGAAGAAAAACAAGCTTAGATGATTCAAGACATACTACTCCCGATAGAAGTTGGAGAAGTGATCTTGAGATCCGTGATGAACAGTCCGTTAATTTAGAGAAACAAATATTAAAAACAAAATCTGCGTTGTGGGCATTAGGACATGTAGGAACGTCAGCAGCAGGAGTCGAACAATTAAATCATATAGGAATTATAGAAATGATTACATCTATGGCGGAAACATGTCCTTATTATTCGGTAAGAGCAACGGCCATGTATGCTTTAAGTCTTATTGCTACGACCCGTGCAGGCACGGATGCACTAACAACTTTCGATTGGCCAAGTGTAAGACATAGAAGAGGAGATCACTGGTCGATTATTCGACCTACAACTCGCTATCCCGTACCAAGTCCTATCCTTATTCAAAGGCATCATCGGAGTCTTAGCGATGGTAAACCTGAATTACCTGAACCGGTAGCTCGTCGAACTAGAAATCGTTCCGAGAGTGCAGCTACAGATTTGGAAGCAAGAAGGTATAATACAACTTTTTTTTTTTTTTTTCCAATTTATTTTGTATATTAAACTTCTTACAACTTGTATCTTATTTGTTATCAGAGAGAGGGGAGAAACTCCGAGTCCGCTTTCAAGTATACAAAGATTAAGTCAACAAGATGCAGAGGGATATGCGCGTCTTCGTAGTTTGCAACGTTATCGTAGACCAAGTTATTCTCAAAGTAGTTTAGAGGTGAGTTTTTTATAAAATGTAAATAAATTTTCTATATTTCTCCTTATATTTAAAAATATCTTTTATTGTTTTATATATATGTATATATTACAGATGTACAGTTTAGACGGACGACTTTCACTGCAGAGCCTTTCAGAATTCGATTCATCCCGCAGCTGGATTGCGAATAATATACTCACACCTACCCCACCGCCCCTTGAAAATGATAATGATAATCTATTTTATATGGGTATTTGCCTTCCTAGGAGACTCACGACTCTTTTTCCGGATCCACCTCAACCAGTAGTTTCTACTGTAGTCGATGACATGAGTAAACCTGAAATAGGTCCTAATGAAATAGATGAAGAATCTGGATCAGAAAGTGATGCCGACACCGAGCATTGTCGAGTGTGCCTTGTCTGTTACCGTACGAAAAGTAGCACTAAGGTTTCCACTGGAGAAGCAGATATAAAACTGCGGAGGCAAGGATAATGATACTCTGCAGGATTTCTAATACTTTCAAAAGAATCAAAATATTAGTTAATTTTCTTATTACTTAAAATTCAACTCTATAAAAATACTGCAGGATTTTTAACTACAAAGAAATTGTTTATCTTTAACACGCACTTCAATGATCTTATTTTTTTCTTTCTTTCTTTTTTTTCCGTTCTTATCTTAATAATATAATTATTCTTTTCTGTGTGAATAGGGAAATCCTTAGGCATACACAGCGACTTGCAAATCCTGTCTGGTACAGACATAGTAGACAAACTCTTCTTAGATTAAGGCAAAGGTATCCTGAAAAATTCCAGGTAATATTTCTTTTAACGTTCATTTAAAATAATGGAAATTATGTTCTACGCATATTGATCTTATAATTTAATCAACAGGATGCTTGTTTGTTCTCGGATGTAGCTTCTCGATTAGGAAGTAGTTCTTATAGAATACCAGCACGACGATTCTTACAAGAATTATTTCTAGATTCTTCGTTTGATGCGGTATGTATTCAATGTAATTTCATATATTAGAAAATACATTTTCATATATATTATCGTCATTAAACATGTTTTAATAATTTTCTTGCAATACAGCTTTATACAGAACCAGTCACCATATTAAAATTATCTATCGGTACAGAGGAAAATCCTTTACAATCATGTGTTCCTATTGCATCTGAGGCTAGTCCTCGGACGTCTCACAGTCCTTCAGAAAGTAAAGTGAATGGAAGAGTTACTTTTTCTGAAATACAAGCTGGACAATTAGCTATAGTAGCGGAAGAAGGAACAGGTGAAGCATGTACAATGAATCAACGAGATAAACTCCAAGAAATTCTGCAAATGTCCGAACGACGCAGTGACGAAAAAATTATAGCGGAAATTTTAAATCCCGAGGAAAGGATACGTTTGTCGAAGAGTTCTGATAGATTACTAAAAATATCGAGTACCAACACTGCCATCAGCCTTGAGTAGTCCTCGACTTTAATCTCACACCTGTATATTTTGTATTAAAGATAATATTGAAATATATATAGAAAATAAATTACACTGCCAGAAGCCAGCATCAAATTGTAGACATTTCATTTTACCTCACAACAAAAAGAAAAAAGAAAAAAGATGAAAAATGTTTTAGTCGAATAGTAAATGTAATAATATCTATAAATAATATTTATAAATAGAATTTGATTATCTACAAATATCGATGTAGTTAATGTTTTCTAGAAGAGATTTATTTTCAAAATTGGTGCCATTACTGTGAAGTAAGGGCTGACAACTTTATACTTATTGCTATTTTTTTTTTTCTTGAAGTAAATCACATGGTTGCATGTTCTATGATGTGAATTCAAAATACTACAATACCGTTGTCGCTGTCAGTACGTTGTACGTATTTTTCTTCTACTTTATATTGTTCGTTTAAATCAGTACGAAATGTCGGATGGAGAAGATGATTTTATGTGCGAGGAAGAAGAAGATTATGGATTAGTAAGTATCTTTAATCGAAAACTAAAATGTTAGTAGAATCGTTATATTTGCATGTTTTTTTAGGTTATGTTTTTTTATGCATTTTTGTAACTAGCTAAGAAACAACAAATAATTTAAAATATTAATTTGTAAACCAATGTTTATTATAGGAATATTCAGAAGATTCTAATTCAGAACCAGATGTAGATTTAGAAAATCAATATTATAATAGTAAAGCATTAAAAGAAGATGACCCAAAAGCTGCATTGCAGAGTTTTCAGAAAGTTTTAGATTTGGAAGGAGGAGAAAAAGGAGAATGGGGTTTCAAAGCTTTGAAACAAATGATCAAAATTAATTTTAAATTGGTATATCGAAGTTATAACAATATTTATAACTATCTGTTAGTGTTAATTTATTTAATAACTTTCTATATTTTAGTCCAATTATAAAGAAATGATGGCAAGGTATAAACAATTATTAACGTATATTAAAAGTGCTGTAACGAGAAACCATTCAGAAAAATCTATTAATTCAATACTTGATTATATAAGTACGTCAAAAAATGTAAGTATTTAAAAAAAGAGAAACAGATAATTTTAATGTGATAAGTTTAACGAACATCATTATATTTATCTTGTATTTTTAACAGATGGAATTATTACAAGATTTTTATGAAACTACTTTAGATGCGTTAAAAGATGCAAAAAATGATAGGCTATGGTTTAAAACTAATACAAAATTGGGAAAGTTATATTTTGATCGTTCTGATTTTAACAAATTAGCCAAAATATTGAAACAACTTCATCAAAGTTGTCAAGTATGTATTATATAAACCAATATTATAAAAATGAGATATGTGTAAAATAATGATATATGTTTGTTGTAGACTGATGACGGAGAAGATGACTTAAAAAAAGGAACACAACTATTAGAAATATATGCTCTAGAAATTCAAATGTATACTGCACAAAAAAATAATAAAAAATTAAAAACTTTATATGAACAGAGCCTTCACATTAAAAGTGCTATACCACATCCTTTAATAATGGGAGTTATCAGAGGTTAGTATTATTTGCTGCATATAGTAAATTAAATATGAAATTTTTTAATGCAATCTTACATGGAGTAAAAATTATATGTTCGATTCTTTTAGAATGTGGAGGGAAAATGCATTTACGAGAAGGGGAATTTGAAAGAGCACATACAGATTTCTTTGAAGCCTTTAAAAATTATGATGAATCAGGGTCTCCAAGACGTACAACATGTTTAAAGTATTTAGTATTAGCAAATATGTAAGTATAAAATATAAAAAGATATATTTCTTAACAAAATATTATGTGTTTAAAATTTTTCCATCTAAAGGAACATTTACAATTTTAAATTATAATCGAATTTTTAGGTTGATGAAATCGGGAATTAATCCATTTGACTCACAAGAAGCAAAACCATACAAGAATGATCCAGAAATTCTAGCAATGACAAATTTAGTAGTTAGTTATCAAAACAATGATATTAATCAATTCGAATTAATTTTAAAACAAAATAGAAATAATATTATGGATGATCCATTTATTCGAGAACATATTGAGGATTTATTACGAAATATTCGTACTCAGGTAAAAAATTTACATAACAAGATTGAATTTGGAATAGAAATGTTTAATAGAAAAAAAGAAAAAACTATTTAATTAATTTTATATATATAATAATATTTTTTTCTTATTAGGTTCTTATTAAACTAATAAAACCTTACACAAGGATCCATATTCCTTTTATAAGTAAAGAATTGAACATAGATGTATCAGAAGTGGAAAGTCTTCTTGTATCTTGCATTCTTGATAGTACCATACATGGACGAATTGATCAGGTATAAAAGTTATTAATATTCTATATATAAAGGAAATGAAATAAATGTAACGAAGAAAGATTTATTTATAAATATTATTATAGGTGAACCAGGTTCTTGAATTAGATAAAAAATCCGTTTGCGCTGCTCGCTATAATGCATTAGACAAATGGACCAGTCAGTTACAATCATTACATGTAGCCATTGTAAACAAAATGTCTTGAATAACATGATATACCGATATCGAAAACCATAAATATTATTGTGTATAGTATATCATAAACATCTGTCATTAAGTAAAAAAATAAAATCTATTGTGATATGTTAAAATTAGAATATTTTATATATATCTAATTACTTTGATAATAATATTTAATTATAGTCGATATAAAGTTTACGATTTATACAGATTATAAAATAAGATTCAATTAAAAATAATATTTCGAAAATGATTAAAATGTAAATTCTCAATATATAAAACATACATACGTATACCTAAGTCGAGTCTCTTTTTATACGATGGATGCAATTTGATTGTACTGTGCAAAAAATATCGTGTAAAAATAGATTTACGAAAAGTATAAAAGTTTTGTTAAACTGACGCAAATTATACAAAAAGCAATATAAAAATAATCAGGATTCACTAAAAATGTTTTATTATTATATTAAAAAAAAAAAAAAAAAAAAAAAAAAAATAATCGAGGTAAATAAAAATGAGATATTTTTTCAAAAAAATAACTAATCGTGTAAAAAGAGATCAATGTGTGTGCGTGCGTGCGTGCGTGCGTGCGTGCGTCATACGTGCGTCTGTGTATGTATAATGTAGTTTTTATTCATATATATACGTACGTAAATATGCAGCTTTATCAAAGTTAATTCATCCCAGATGTCGCAGTGTTCTCTACATAAATAAAGATCATAAATACACAAGTAGTAAAATGATACACAAGTTAAAGCTTGATATATATATTCTTTTAAAACGAATGAGGTTTCAGTTCATCGTTATCATATAGTTTTACTGATAACGCGAAATAAAATTTTGAAAAAATAAGTTATATAAGTATTTTAATTTTGAAATTTTATGGATATGCATCAGAATTTAGTTACAGTTCTATTTTGGATGTAAATAAAGAAATATCTTTTATTGTAAACGTAATATATATAGTTATAACAATTGTATAACAGATATTATATTTGTATAACAGATATAATATCATAGTTATAAATTCAGTTGATGACAAGAAAGAAAATAGATCTTCCAATCACATGGATACCAATCAAAGTAGTGACACTTTTGATCCTAAAGGTATATAATTTTATCATACAGTATTATTGCAATGAATTTCTATAATTAATTGTTTTGCAGATCATCAACATATACGTTATAATCCTTTAAAAGGAGAATGGGTATTAGTATCTCCACATCGTATGAAACGACCTTGGGGAGGTCAAGTAGAACCAAGTACAGACGAAGAACTTCCTGATTATGATCCTAATAATCCACTTTGTCCAGGAAATGTTAGAGCTAATGGAGAGGTAATTTCGTTATGTCATTTTTTATAATACAAATATATATAATATTTTTAATACAACTCTTAGGTAACTCCTGTTTATCAAAAAACTTTTACGTTTGTTAATGATTTTCCTGCGTTACTTGAAACAGTACCTTCGCCGTCAAAATCAGACGATGAATTGTTTCAAATTGGAACTGCTCGAGGAACGTGCAAGGTAATGTGTTTTCATCCAAAATCAAATGTTACTATAGCACTTATGAAGATTGATGAGATCAAAGATGTAATTATAAGGTAAGAATATATATATTATGTAATAAAATTTTAAGAAAAATATTTTGTGTTAAATTACAAATCTTTAAATATTTTTATTTTTTAAGAACAGATGGATATTTGAAATCCTTGATTTAAGTAAACAATGGACCTGGGTTCAAATATTTGAAAATCGTGGCGCCTTAATGGGATGTAGCAATGCACATCCTCATTGTCAGATTTGGGCTAGTTCTTTTTTACCAAATGAAGCCAAAATAAAAGATAAATATTTAGCTGATTATTATAATCGTAATAAAAAACCTCTTCTTATTGATTATATGGAAAAAGAAATCTTGAAAAAGGTAAATAAAAGTGTAACACATATAATGAGTTTTAAATGTTTTAAATAGTATTTCTACATAGTATTTAAATAATTAAAATTTATAGAAATAAATTTGAAAAACATATTTCTTTTAGTTGATATATTTTAGTTTTATGTACCTTAGGAACGCATTGTATTACAAAATCGCGATTGGATAGTAATTGTACCATTCTGGGCAGTATGGCCTTACGAGACCATGGTACTTCCAAAGCAACAAGTAACAAGAATGCAAGATTTATCAAAAAATCAACAAGAATCATTAGCAGTTATCATGAAACAATTATGCACAAGATATGATAACTTATTCCAATGTTCTTTTCCATATTCTATGGGATGGCATGGTAAATAATTATTTCATTGTCAGTTTTTTTTTATTATAAATTATCTTTTTAAATAAATATTTGTACGTAATTATTTGTATAAAAAATAATAATTATATAATAATTGAAGGTGCACCAACTGGTGAATATCTAAAACAAGATTATCCATATTGGACGTTTCATGGTATTTATCTACCTCCATTATTACGTTCAGCTACGATAAAAAAACATATGGTTGGGTATGAATTGCTTGCACAAGTACAAAGAGATTTAACTCCAGAACAAGCAGCAAGCAAATTAAGAAGTTTAAGCGATATTCATTATAGACGTCCGGAAACAAGTTTATCAGCAGAAGAATTAGCGAAATACAATTGAATTTCTCTTTTATAACTTTTTTGCAGTATATCTCTATTTTAGAAAAAATAATACTTGTATAAATTATATACAAACATATGTAACATATATATATATAGATTTATATATATAATCGCAAATGTGTACATATCTGTACCATAATGAAATATTGAATATTTCATCAGGCTAAATGATCAATAAATAGGAAATGTTGAATCAATTTTATTACTCCAGGCATGAATTCCTCCAATGATGTCTTTTATATTTAATTTACTATCTTTAAATATCTGTTGGAGATGTTTTACTGCTTTCTGTGAATCATTTCCTCTTCTACATAAAACATAAACTAGAAAAAGAAATACGTACAAATAACATAATCGCCCTTTTATTTTAATGCGATTAATAATAATTGTTTATCTTATACCTTTTGATATTGTTTTTCCATTATCCTGTTTGTCTATTTCACTTTTTATTTGCTTAGTAGCATTATCCTTGTAAATCTCATACAATGGAATATTTATAGAATTTCTCAAACGACAAATTTGAAATTCTTCGGGTGAACGCACATCAATTAATAAGTGATCTTCTGTGTTAAATTTTGTTATGTGATGATATGTTTCAACTGTAATTCTGTCTTCATTTTTGAGTAGATTTAAATTAGGATTTTTATCATTTGCTTTTGCACCACAAAACTGTTCATAATCAATTAATTCTTTTATAATTGGATTTTTTCCACAAATAGCACATTCTTGATTCCTGGTACGTAAATTGATATTACGAAATCGCGTTTCGATTCCATCAAATACTAACAAACGGCCCGAAAGTGTTTCGGGCATATCAAGGATTACTTTAATAGCTTCCACTGCTTGCAAAACACCAATTGTTCCAACGGCTAGAAATAATTGTGTTAAAAGATAACTATCTCAAATATTACAATATATTTCAATTAAAAAATAATAACCTGCTCCAAGTACACCACCGTCACCACAATTAGTTACTGTTTCAGGAGATGGTGGTTTAGGGAAGATACATCGATAACAAGGACCTTTGTAATTAAATACAGACAAATGTCCTTCAAAACGTAATGCTGATCCAGAGATCAAAGGTTTGTTACTTAAGACACACGCATCGTTTAATAAATAACGCGTTGCTACATTGTCAGTTGCATCCAATACAATATCATACAATTCTATAATTTTTAAAGCATTGCTACTGTCCAACTGAAGTTTATAAGGAGTAACTTCGGTATAACTATTTAACCTGGAAGTAAGTACATAGGAAGTGAATAATGATCTATATATTTCAAAGGATAGAAGTTATCAATTGTAGTAAAAGTGAAAGTTAAGGAAATGAAAGTAATGATCATATACTTGTTGAGAAATTCTGCAGCTACAGTTACTTTAGGCATTCCAATAGTTCCTTCCGTGAATAAGACCTGTCTGTGTAAATTATTAATTTCAATATTATCATAATCAACAAGTCCAATACGTCCAATACCACTGCAAGTTAAGTACAATGCGGAGGGACAACCTAATCCACCTACTCCCACGATAAGTACTGAAGATTCCTTTATTTTTTTCTGTCCTAAAATATAAATAACATAAGAATCCAATTTACAGAGAAATACATTGGAAACATTTTACACCACCTGTTACACCAATTTCTGGCAAAAAAATCTGTCTGCTATATCTGCTAATTTCATCGTTATTCAAACCGTGGTCACGTGGAATTTGTTTCGCGCGCCTTATATTAGCTAACGTAGATTCTTTTTCATGTAAAAGCTCACGTAATTTAGCAATCTCATTTATTAATTCTTCCTCGTCCATGTCTTTATTAGAGAAAGATAATAATAGAAAAAAATATTCAAAGAATATTATTTCTCTTCGAATCAACGTTGCTATTTCACAAGTTATTTTTGTGTGTATTATATACTGTATACGAAGCTGTGTGCTGTGTATGAAGTAACGGAGCCATGGACCTCAAATTACAATATGAACTTTAACTCTCTACGATTTTAATTCTATACCTATAAAGTTAGATGGTGCAATAATACATCGATGTAATTTCCTCAAATGTATATACACTTGTATGTATATGTTAAATTTCGTTAATCGTATATAGACCGGGTTATATGGTCTTTGAAAAAAAAAATAAGTACAAAAAATTGATTTTTTAATCTAGATTAACAATTCTATAATATATCTTTAGCAGACATTTTCTAAACTGTTGATACACATATATGTAATACAGCGTGTGCTTTGCCTCGCACACACACAAGTAAAAAGATCTACTAGCGCGCCATCTGGCTTTGAAGCTACGAAATTAAAATGGTAGGCAGTTTCTTTTTTAGATTAGAACACGGAAGTCCTCGGTGTGATCTTTCTTGTCCGAACTCTGCTGTTGGTGTGGTGTAACGTTTAATAATGACGAATTAAATTTATAAATCATTACAAGAGAAAGTACTCTGTGATTACATAAAATTGTAACAACTCTTTTTTATTTTTATTTTTTTTTTTCTTGTAAATGAGAACATAATAACCTACGACATCAATCGCAAGTAAATAATAGACGTGTTAATGTGGTAATAAAAAGTTATACACATTAAAAAGGATGATATACGTAATCATAAGATCTGCGTATTTACTCGTACAGTGACGTGCGCAATAGAGACGACACAATGAGCAAAGGTGGTAGGAAGCTGATGATTAATGTCACGGTCAGCTGAATTCTAGTTGTCCTGACAAGTGCGCGCACAAAAAATGCGTATATTTTAAAAGAAAGAAACGTGCATTTGATCGAGAGCTTTATTTTTTTTGCTACCCCCACCCCTCCGCCATTTATCTTCCATCGAGATGGTGGAGCCAATTTTCGATTATCAATTTCGGCTAATACTGATTGGCGACAGTACGGTCGGAAAGAGTTCGCTCCTGAAATATTTCACCGATGGGAAGTTCGCAGAGGTACGATGCACTTTTATTATTACCCTATGATCAAAATATTTTAATAAACGGGAAGTCGTCGTTATGCCTTGTTACATCTACTCTTTTTGGCGTCATGACTGTATATTTTTTTATTTTTGCTAATGCGTAATATATATGGATATCAGTCCGCACGCGTCGCAATATTGTATAATCTAATCTTAAGTACATATTAGTGTTTCAACATAACATAGATCATTGATTGTGAAAAGATTAATGTTAATGGATTTTATTTGTTAAGCATGAATAACTTAATTATTTAAAAAATGATCATAAAAGGTAATTGATTGCTTCGTCAGACTATTGTAACGTTTTCGACACATTCAATATGTTTTTGTTATGAGAACTGTATGAACAGTGATTTATGAATTTGTTATTTTAGCTCTCAGATCCAACAGTCGGTGTAGACTTTTTTGCACGTTTAATTGAAGTTAAAGATGGTACAAGAATAAAATTACAATTGTGGGATACGGCTGGACAAGAAAGATTTAGGTAAATAATTGATTGTGAATAAGATGTTTATATATATGTATAAGCGTTTATATATATATATATATAAAGTTTTTTTTTATATATCCTGTTGTTATATTTTATGTGTAATAATCTGATGTAAAATGCTATTGAATAGATTATATTATTTTTACTTTAGGTCTATAACAAAGTCTTACTACAGAAATTCTGTTGGAGCATTACTTGTATATGATGTATGTAACAGAACTAGCTTTGAACATATTCCTCAATGGATGATGGAAGCACGTAGACACATTGAACCACATCGTCCTGTGTTTGCGTTGGTAGGTTGTAAATTGGATCTGGTAACAAATGGTGGCAGAAGAGAAGTATCAAAAGAAGAAGCTAGAGCTTTTGCTGATCAGCATGGTGTACATCATATAGAAACTAGTGCAAAGACAGGAGTCAATGTTGAAGAAGCATTTCGAACAGTTACTCAGGAAGTTTATAATAGAATACAGACTGGTGAATATAAAGTAGAAGATGGTTGGGATGGTATTAAAACAGGATTTGCTAGGCCTGGTGGTCTAGATTTTAATTTGGTTGAAGCAGAGCCTGCAAAGTCTTCGTGTTGTTAAATTAGGAATGACTTTGGTCTATTGAAAGAAACAAATTCTTTTATAACAAGAAATCAATTGTGTTGAGACTTCATTTAAGACTGCTTACAATCTACATCTAATAAATAATTTTCATTTTACTTGCTAAAGAGTTCATACACTATTCACTATATATTTATGTTAAATAATATAAGCAATGACAGATGTAAAGATATAGAAACTGAGTCTATAGATATTCAACACAACTGATTTCATCCAGGGAATGTAGCAGAAAATTTAATACGTAGTGAATTATTGATTACATTTTTTGTACCATAAATGTATGTTGAATATTGTATATTCCAAATACTTTTTCCAATGTTGTTGCGATAGTAACAAATACAATTTTCTGAATAGAAAATATATACAATTTTCACCGCATTCTTTGTTTCTTAGTTAAAAGACTAACATTATACATAATGGTCATTATGCATATACATGAAAGATAGAATTTTTTGTATATAGTATGTATAAATAAAAAACTATATGAGTGATTAAAAACATTTAAAAATTCTGATAGGACTGTTTTTTTTATTTCATTTAAAAACTAAAATATATGTATTTCTTTCAGAGTTATTTTTGTAGTATGTATTCTTATAATAATGTATTACAAGTTTTATGTATGCTATTATAGAGATACTTTTATATAAATCTAACTTTCTGTTATATAACGGCTGTGCTCTTTGTTGGAATTATTTCATAATGAATGAAATAATAAAAAAAATGTTACCAAATCACATTTCTGAAAATAGTTTAGAATTATAATGTAATACATTAAATTATTTACATGAATGTACGTTAAAAGTATCTGTAATATGCGAAATAGAATTCATTAAAGCATACATTGTATAAAGTGTTAAAGAAGAAGAAACATGAAATTTATATGCTGTTTTTTTTCTACTCTTTTTTTTTTTTTTTTACCGAATATTTTTAATTTATAATAGCAAATAATATATATCATGAGTAAAAAATCAGATTGTAGACTATTATTTTATTATATTGATATATTTGAAAATTTTTCATGAGACTTCTTCTTGTAATAATGACAAATCGATTAAAAATTTGTATATAAAATAATTTGTGACACAATATATTTATACAACATAATTGTCATGACAAAATATTATAATTGGTGTCTTTGATTATTTATTGGCACAATAAGTAAATGTGTTTTGCATTATTATATAGAATAACAATAAATACCTGTTCATTATGTCATGTTTTATATGTTACAACAGAAATCATAAAAACATAATGTTGTATAATTTATTAGGAATCAATTTGATAAAAATTTACTACAAGCTAATATAATAAACATAATCATTTTGTTGAGTTTTAATAATAATATTCATAATATATGTCATGTGCTAAGTAATATGACTTTGTATGCTGATGTAAATAAAATTTTAATACTATACTTTTTATCTATACATTTTACAACACATTTATTACATATTATTTATTTAAATTGATTATTAATGTATATTATTAAAAAAATTATGAACAACATATAATAATTTAAATAATATTATTTAAAAAATATCATTTATATTACTCTAAAATGAATATTAGAATATTTACCTATTTATTTAGCTTTGATGTCGTAATTGTATAAACAATATTCGGGATAATAATTCAAAAGTGTAATGCTTATAAATAATAAACGAAATTCCAGTAAAATAATTGTATGATTATTAATTACATAGAACAGATCATTTTTGTGTGTAATTTATTTTTTCAAACAATAATAAAAAAGAAAAAAAAGAATACAAAAATCAATAAATACTGACAATTTAAATAAATATCAATAAAAAATAATAAATTATAAACATATATTATCGATTTTTTATATAAGTACTTCACTTGTTGCTATTGATATTCAAGTTATAAAATATAACAAACACAACATACAAACTTTTATCTATAATAATAGAAAAGACATTGTAGTAATCAAAGATTTAATGTAAATTTCAACTGCAATGTTCTATAAGATATAGTTTTATATTTATATAACATGAATTTAATGAAAGTAAAAAAATTTGCAAAATGTATATAAAAGTATTACAATAAATATTCATTAAACATTGTACACATCAAAACGTAAATATTCAAATTTTGTTAACAATAATAATGATAATTTTACATTAGCTACTTGTTATTATACATATTATTATTTATCTGATAAACAATATGCGATAAAATATACTCGATGATGATAACTTCTGATTTTTTTGCTTCACTTTCTGATAGATATATGCATTAAAAATGCAAAAAACTTTTATTGATATGATAAGTAAAAAAAATTGCAAATATATTACTTATATTATTCTTATTGTTCTAATGAATCACATCCAAATAATACGTATTCTTCTCGCGATAACCAAAAAGGATTACCTTCTACATATTCGGGTGGTGTTTTATCTATAAATTATTTAAAAATGCTAATTATTTAAATCTTAATAACAAACGTTCATCATTATTACTATTTAAGCTGTTAGAAGGAAAAAATATAAATATTAATATTACCAGGGTGTGTAGCTAAAGATACATGTGTAGACCCCATTGCAACATTCCAACCATGTGTACCAGGACAATTTCTTATTTCCAAAATTTCACTGTATTCGGGTAACAGTTCTCGCAAATCTTTAGTTAGTCTCGATTTGAAACCAGATAAATCTGTATTACCCCCAGTAAGCAGAATATGTGAAAGGCAATCATGCATTATATCTTCTGGCAAACCAGATGTAACTTCTTTTATTACTTCTGGTAATCCAAGACTAATATACATCATTTCAGGTGCGATATATAATTCTGAACCTAATGACACTCTCTGATACATGGGCTCATTTTGTTCTTCAAACGTGAAATGCTATAAAAAAAAAGGTATTATTGTATAGATTTATATATTGTTTTTGGACTGGTTCATATTTATTTATAAATCGAATTTGATAATTACCCAAAATTGTTTGAATTCATTACAGCTATCAATTCTAAGATTAATATGTTCTTTTATTTTCTGTACTCCTTCCCTTTCTTCATTTTTAATATTATAACTCAGTCTACATCTCTCTTTTACAGCTAGAGTATCAAGATAAGATATTGGAATTTGATGATATTCTTTTCGTTTCCAGTGCATAGCTTGTTTCAAGTGATAAGCAACATGCCAACCACCTACTGGTAACAATTTCCAACGTTGAGGCATGACTCTTCCGCCAATTACTACAGCAACTGTTGTGCTTAATGCACCGCTATCAACTACAATACATGTTTCTATATCCAGTATAGCACATGCTGTTAAAGGTTTTGGAACCAAACATACTCTGTAAAGAATATAAATTAGAAATAATGTAAATATAAATTTATATATTTTTAAAATAATAAAGTTACACATAGCAAAAATACCTTGCTACTTTAATTTCTTGAAATAAATAGTGTAGTAATTGCTTCCTTAACACAGGATGTATAGCCAATGGCTCGCAAAACATGAGTACTGCATTTGGCTTTTTTAATGTTACATTTAAATCCATTTGATGAAACAAATGATCAAGAAAAATTTTAAGAATTAAAAATGTTCCACTATTTAATAAAGCTTCAGCTGGACTAAAAACTTCAATATTTGGTATACCAAGAATTTTTACGGTATCTGTACAATAACCATTTATAAGTTTCTGATAAATAGAATTAGTTTTTGTAAAGGAAAGGTAACTATGAAGTTTAATTAATTTTTTCTTTTCTTTAAATAATTGAAATGGATTACAAAATAGACAAAACAGTCTTGTTGTAGGTAATTCAGTATCATGAAATCCTAATAATTTTAATTTCCTTGCTAATGATTTTCCTTTACTTATTGGACATGTACTACAACTTGGTATATTTGGTATTAATACCTCCTCCTCATGTTCCTTATTAAAATGTTTTGGGACAGCAAACATAGAAAAATGCCTCTTTAAACAATCGGATGGTGTAATTGCCCATGTATATTTATTTCCTATTTCGATTATAACTTTAGCATTTAACTCTTCCACGCAATTCCTTTGACATGTATAGCCATTGCAATTCCAACACTTTGGAAACCGTACATTTTCACCTAATGTAATTATCATATGCAGTCTATAACACATTTCTTTAAAATTGACAGAAAATGATTGTAATTGCTTTATGTCGGGAAATTTAAATTGTACTTGCGATAATAACTGTAGCCACTTTATTTTCCTAAAATAAAAAAATCAATGAAAATAATATCATTATATAATATTTATTAAATATCTTTATTTTCCAGATATCTTACTATAAACAATAATTTATTTATCAACATAATTGATAGACTTTAAAGACTGCTGACGTAAACTTAACCTCTAACTCACCATAAGTATTCGCTACTCGATGTTTTTCTTAAATATTTACAGGTGCTACCAAATGCAATAATATCAGGTACATCGCAATGTAACAAAATTTTTATCCAAATTTCTTCAGGAAAGATAGCAGGATCCATAGTCACTGATAAAAATGATATAAAAAGTATAGTCAACAATCACGAATTAATTTTTCAGAATATTGAATACGTTAGTCAAATTCAAGATTATGATACTAGCAGTAAATTGATTTAAAACTATCCATCAAACTTGATTTTATAATGGTTTATGCTAACAACGATTACAGGCGTAATTATTAATCGATTGTAACGAGCAAGGTTTCATTTTAAAGATGAATGTTTAAACGAGTAGATGGAGAGAAATTTTTGAAAAAAACTATTATTATTTCTTGTCTTTCTATCTTATGATCGTATCGTTAGTTGGTAATACCAACATTTGTTTTTATACCTTTTTAACTTATATCAATTTTATTTTTGTTTTTATTGATTTTGCAAATCTATATGAAATTTTGTTATGAAATCGATATGAAGAAAAAATGTAAATTCAATCGTTACTTAAATAAGCTTATATAATCTCTTGAATTATTATATATATATATATATTTACTTTAACAATGTGAAGGCTATATATAGAAGAGTATAGTTAATATTTATATTAACAATTATTTAAACATTATAAACCTATACGTCCACGCTGAGATATACTCGGGATAATATAAGCATTTACTCTATATTTATTACTTCTTTATTTTTTTTATAGATATTTTATAGAAAATAAAATTTACGTGATAATAATAATAATAATAATAATAATAAAATACTTATTATCGTGATTAATCTTTCTTGTGACTATAAAATCGTATATAATCTTATTTTAAATTAAGCGAATATATTATCACTACTACTTTTAGCATATAAAAAAGAAATAGGGATTTTTCTAAAATTTTACAATCTCAAAAATTAAGATTCATTGGTACATATGGCCGATATAAATATATTTTATTTTTAAAATTGCTATCATCTGCCGAAAGTTCATTAAAAAAGTTTCTAAATGAATTACCGTGACTTCTCCGTGTAAGCATTGCAAAATGCGTTTTATTGCGTTTGAAATGGATCAGAAATCTAGTGTGAGTTTACGTATCAAACAAGGAAATAATCGCTACTTCATATACACCGTTCAAGTGTTTATATAACAATCGGTAATGGTGGTATGAATTTTCTTTCTTTTGCCGCAAAGTTTAAGAGGCGCTATAGAAAACAGTTTTTTGCATGAAAAACGTTGAAAATAACATACCAACAGCGCGAATCCAGATATAATTCTTGACCGATTTTTATAAACAAAGTCTTATTTTAAAGACGAAGCTTTAAAGGAGAACATGGAATACTTCAAACGAAAAAATGTTAATAAACGCTTTATGTACATGGAATATAAAATGTTTTCAAATTGTTATTATTTCAAATAACTTAATACTGTCATTTAAGCTTACAATTAATAGTATTTAATTAAAAATATATATAAAAAAATATATTCCGCCAATAATTGACAGTATATTTATTTATTCGGCGTACTTAAAGATAAATTAGGAACCTGCTGATAATAATGCTTCAATATATGGATTTTTATGAGAACAAATTTCTGTTTTATATTTTAAGATCTTATCTTTCAACTGTGCATTTGTTAAAGATTTATCTAGTGTTTTGCATTTATTGAGAAATTCGGCTATCAAACCATCAGCTTCCTATAATAAAATTATGTGAAATGTAAATAAGAATATTATTACATAGATAATGTAACATAAATCAATAAGAAATGATTATTTTCAAACCTTTATAATTTTTCGCTTTTTTTGTGGACAATCAGATCCTTCAAAAACTGTTCCCTGATAATCCTCTAATTCTGTTTGTTTTCGTTTAGCAAACTGTAATATATATTATTAATAGATTTATCTTATTCTTAATACAAGATATATAATTCAAAATTACCTCTATTACGTTATCTGGAAAATTAGCCATCTTAGCAACATGAATACCAAAGCTTTGATCACAAACACCAGGCTTTACTTTATAAAGTAAAGTAAGTTTATCGTTTTGAATAAGAGCTGTTACGTGTTGATTTTTAACTGTAGGTATTTCTTCAGAAAGTCTCGTAATTTCGTGAAAATGTGTTGCAAATAAGCAATAAGATTTAATTTCTTTTGCTAAATGTCTAAAAAAGAAAATATCATATTATTTAAGAAATAATTCTATTGTAAACAATATACGTATTATTTTAGATTGAAATATAAATTTTACTCTGCTATGGACCAAGCAATACCACATCCTTCATACGTTGATGTACCTCTACCAAGTTCGTCAATAATGACAAGTGAATTAGACGTTGCTGTCTACAAATAATATAAGAGAATAATTATATATATATATATATATATATATATATATATAACGTTTTCCAAGATATTAGTTTAATATATAATAATATATAATATTCCAAGTCATTAGTTTAATATACCCTTAAAATAGCAGCTGTTTCTATCATTTCCATCATAAACGTTGAGAGACCTTTTAATTGTGAATCATCAGCTCCAATTCTTGCTAATATACAATCCAATAAAGATATCGTTGCTTTATCACAAGGGACAAAACTTCCAATGTGTGCCATTAATGCAGTTACACCAGCAGAACGTATATACGTACTTTTACCACCCATATTTGGACCAGTTATAATATAACAATGAACCTCATCTAAAATTATTTAAGAATTAATATAAAATTTGATAATTCTTGAAAACCTAATATTTCATTAATTTATTATATTGACCTCTTTTGAAATATACGTCATTAGCGATATAATCTACGCCTTCTTGTATTTCTAAACAAGGATGTCTCACTTGAACAAGATTAAATTCACCATGCTCGCTAGAAAGCATTTCTGGGCGTACATATGTTTTATGTGCGTTTGCTGCAGCTAAGGCAAATGCCACGAGGACATCAAGACACGCGATAACGTCTCCAATACTTTTAATCGGACTGGTATATCCAGCTGTATAAATTCAATGTATAATAAAATACCTATAAATTCTATTTATCAATATAATTTTTAACTGTATAATAACCTGCAATTTCAATGATTTCTGTAACAACAGTTTTTTGTTGAGTTGTATACTTGTCTCTAGCAGCAATATATTCATCATTCAATTCGCTTAATTTATTATTTCTAAATCTTACACCACTTTTATTAGAGTCTAATATAACATAATATTTTTTATTTCTTAGTATCTTTTCCTCCTTTAACGTTATTCGAAAATAATAACCGAACTGTTGATTAGTTTCCAATTTTAATGATTTTCCTGATTCTAAACCCAAGTCATCAGCTACTTTACTTAATTGGGATTGGACTTTTTCTTCCATTTCATCCATTTCTTCCTTTAGTTCTGTTTGGAATTTATCATTATTAGAATTTATATGCATCTATATGCAATACACATAAAATCGAATCAAAAAGATGTAACGCTCGATTTTTATCTTCTTGAATTATACAAAAACATAACAGCTACCTATTTATACCTTTCAATTCATCGTCAAAATCGGGACGTACTAAAAAATCTCCTTTTTCCGCTGCGTCTAAATCAATAGTCTGTTCGATCATTTGTTGAAATTTATCCATATCATTGACAAGTTCTTTCAATGGATTTATAATCAATTCTTTTAATGCTGTTATATCAGAAGCATCAGAAAGTTGTTGTATCAATCTTGGCAAATGAGACACACTCGTATAAATTCTGCAAGTGAATATACAAGTTTAAAAATATAACTAGTATAATAAAATAATAAATTATTTCTCTGTTACTTCGTATCAAGACATATAATAAAATAGAGGTTTTCTATATTGTAAAATATAACGTTAGTTACACACTTGTAACAGTCTTGAAGATGAGCTTTTTTTCTACATAATTTTTTAGCTAATTGCTGTAAGTCTGGTATTCGTCTTAGATGATCTTCACTAAGAGCAGATCTCAATTCATTGTTTTTAACTAATATTTCTACAATATCATGTCTTTCTTTTATAAGTGCCAAATCTTTAAGAGGCTGTCTAATCCATTGTGCAATTAATCTATGACCTTGTGAAGTTCTACATTTGTCCAATAAAGTTAAAATACTTGCAGGTACATTTCCATTTAAATTAGAAGATACGTCTATACGAGGCTCAATATTAAGAGCCTTTATAGCTGCTGTGTCCAATTTTAAATAGCGTGATTGTTTTATTTGTTCTATACTAAATTGATGAATATTTCCCTCATCAGATGTCAGCTGAAATTTAATTTTTTAGTATCATATATTTAAGAAAAAAATTTCTCTCTTAAAAATTATAATTATATGAAAAATATACTTACATCCAAATATTTAATTAATGCAGATGTAGCTGACATAGCTAATGTTAAATTTACTTCAGGTAATGATTGAGCATTTTCTTGCTGGCCTTTTTTAAATTTAATTAATGTATTTAAATCTTGTACAACTGAATCATTAGAAAATTCGCTCTTTTTTCTTAAAGTAACTAAAACATTACTTCTCTCTATTACCTAAAAAATGTATGATAACAAAAATTAGATAAATCTTTTATAATATTTCATATAATAATATACTCTCTATAATTTACCAACCTGTTTTAAAGCATCAAACTCATAACTACCTTCCCCTTGGATTAGTAGACATTCTTTTGGATTAAGTGTAACAATAAGTGTTTCTAAATTTGAGAAAGATTCACTATCTTGGAATTCACAAACTGAGAAAGAAGTTGCTACAGTATCAAGACAGCTTAAACCTACAATCTATATAATATCATAAATTATAAAATATTATAAATCTTATTATAAAAATATTTCTATATAAATATACATTAGTAATTTAAATATAATCTATAATAAGTATAATAAATAGTTTTATGATATACAAACGTTATACAAACTTACTCTGGATTTTCCTTCTATTCCTAACTTTACTGCGATTACTGACACTCCCAGTGCTATATCATTGTTAGCAAATAATATATCTTCAAATTGTGACAAATTACCAGGTGATCCTTTATATTCTAATATCCAGTTTTGGTTCTTTACTGATCCTTGATTGATGTAAACTTCCACTCTATATTGTTTTACTAATAGTAAGTCACGTATAAATGCCTCAAAATGACTTTTATTTAATATAACACCTTCAGTTTTATAGGGTTCTATAATAAGAAAATTAAATCCTCAAGTAATAATTTTTTATAATATTAAAATTAAAATTGTATGATGACTTACCAGCACCAAGCATTTTACAAACAGATGTTGTTTTAAAAATTTCTTTGGCAGCAAATAAAGCATCACTTCCATGTAATGTATAATAATCACCTCTGTTAAAAAATCGTATAGTGGAACTTGATTTCTAAAATGAACAAATTAATATTATTTTTTTTTTTTTAATAGTTTGTTAATCAATTATATTTTGATTATTAATTTATTATGTACAATAACATTATAATTTTGTATCCAATGCATGTATTAATGGAAATTCTATATGTACATATAACTTATAGTTATTGATACAATTGATTAGTATCGCCTTGACCTATTTACGTAATAAACACACGCGATGTGATAAAAATTATTGATATTAATATTGATATTAAATATACGCAATTTAAGGAAATATATGTTCTAAAAAGTAATATACCTTATTAATATTATTATATACAAATTTCCATTCAATAAATGAAATTTTATTTTAATTTTAATTTTATTTCTATATATTAATAAAAAATAATAAAATAATAATATTTTAGATATATTACCAGAAGGATATTTCACATAGGACATATAATAAAATTTCTAGAAACGTTTATTCTCTCTTTACTGAGAAAATTTAAAACCTTGTAATATATCTATAGGTCAATGTCTATCGGGAGGTCAGATTGTTGAATGGGTATAAATAAAACATACGAATTCTCGAAAAGTATTGATACACACACTTCAAGCATAAAATAATACAAAAATACATGAGAATAAATTAGATAAGATAAAGAATGTCTTGTTTAAATAAATATATAGCTAAAATGAATAATTTGTTATAACATTTAATAGAGCATTGATTTAATTATTAATTTACATAGACTTTATTTTTATTGTACTATATTTATTACATGTACTTTGAAATATATTTATTGTGTGTTGTGATCTATATTTTCATTACTGATTACTAAAGTAGTACATATTCAGAAAGTATTGGTACAATCCAGAAAATCCACTGACGCCTATAATAATGAGGTCATCATGAAGTATTATTATGATAAAAGATCAGAGTTCATATTCCAGGAAGACAAATAATTTATGTTATAAGTAGGCTACTATAAAATTGGGCAATATGTTTCATTTAATTGAAATTGATGTATGAATATAACTATTAATTGAATATCATGTAAGTTATTGTAATATTACAATAACGAAAAATTATATACTTGGTTTTTGTCATATATTTTATATAACGAGTATTTCTTCAGTACATAAGAGTAACCTTGAAATTTGATTTGCTAATCTTGTGAATGAAAGCAACAATACAGTGCAGATCTTATAGACAAAGGATGACTTAATCTGTGACACATCACAGTAAATATGGATATACTGTTACCTGGAAGCCAGTATTACTATTTATTCTATTTTTATTCTTACACAAATAAAATAAATCATTGTTATTTATATTATAACATAAAAACATATAACTTTATGTAATTCTACTAGAAAAACTACAATGAAATTTAATTTTTTAATTCATATTTTTAATAGAAAATTATTTATATGGTTATATACAGATATAAATAAAAATAAATAAATAAAAATGAAATAATATAAACAACAATAAATGGAAAATGTACGTTTATATTATATTGTATTATTGAATATACTTTTACCACGAATTCCCAGTGATAAGTAAGTATATGAAGTAAAGTTAAAAAATAAGAAAAAACCCAGAATTCAGATATGAAGAAGGGGAAGCAGACATAAATGCTATTGCTGCAATCTGCTTCTGTTATATGTCATCCTTCAATGTTAGTGAGAACATCTTTAGATTAAAAGTGTGTCTTGGTCATCTCTTCCAAGGTAATAAAGTCATTTTTTTTAATAATAAATTTTGCCATATTATGACTATAATAGAATATAAAAACTTAATTAATGATTAATTTCAAAGATTATAACAAATACTTCGTAATTAATGATAAATTAAAAAATCATAAGAAATTCATAACTTGTTTACTGTTATTTAAAGATGTTTTATATATATTTGATCATTATGTATAATTTACTATAAAACTTAACAAAATTTCTCTTTTTTCACAGACTAATCTAAATATGGCAATGAAAAGGATAATCGTCTTATCCATTTTATTTACACAATCATTATCTGCACCTAGTGGTTGCATAGAAAGCTGTACTACTACTTATCAAAAGGTCAATTCTTATAGAACTCATCAAGTATCTAGTAACCTTAATGATCATGCAGATTTAATAACAGATTCAAATATAAGAAACATAAATCATTTGAATCTTGATTACAATAGACCTGGTAATTGGACAGAACAAAATGAATATAGAACAGATGGTGGTCATGGTAAAGTTTATGAAGAGCAAGGACAATATGTCGAAGGTTCAAAACGTGTAAGATATTTTAAAAAGAATTATACTTCCTCATATACTAATACTCATGTAAATAATCCAGATTTAATACAGTCAGAAAGATTAATCAATCAAAACAGATACAATTCTATGCATAATGCTGACAGTCAAAGAGTATATGAGCAATCAAGAAATTCAGAATCATACAGACAAGAACATAGCTATAATAAATTACATAATGATCAGTTAGTAGAATCGTACAGAGGAAAAGAAAGTCATAATGGAAGACTTGAGAATCTTGGAGGATTAGGCGATAGTTTACAAGTGAGTCAACATGGAATGTCTGGTGGTGATTCAGGATTGTTGCAAGGTCAAAATCCATATATTGGAGCAAGACCTGGTAATTGGTCTCAAGTTAATACATATAGAACTGATGGAGGGCATGGACGTGTTTTTGAAGAAGAAGGACAATATGTTACTGGTCCAAAAACAATTCGTTATTACCAACAAAATTATACTTCTCAATATAGCACCAACCCTAAACATGAGATTACTTCAAATATACATGATCTGCAGAATACAATACAAAAAGTAAATCAGGAATTCAAAAATTTAGAAACAGAACTCCATCGAACATCCCACTCCAAACATGTGGCATCAAGTAACACTTTGCATACAGGTACCATGAATTTAATTCAAGACAATGTAACACCTACTTTTAAAAATTATGATCTACAAGTTGCTGAAAGTGCTGATTATAGACATAGAGGTCAAAACGAGTATATGCCTGCTATTGGAACAATATATAATGTACCTCAAGATCAATTGCCAAATAGACAAACTCAACTTACTGTTGAGGATGCATTATACAGAAATCAAGACAATCTATATAATAGAAATAGACCAAATATTCAACATCAAAGACAAGAAACATATATTTCTCAATCTCATACAAATGTTTTACCCAGTCCTATTCAACCTCCAATTAATGAAAATAGCAATTATCAAAGATACAGAAATAATGAACAGATTGGGCTACAACAAAGAGAGAATTACCAAAGAGAACATTTTGATACACATCAATCACAAATGAGACAAAATTATCAATCTATAGACAGTGTACAACAGAGTAGATTGAATGAAAACATTGATAATTATCCATATTCAAGAGGACAAAGAATACAACATCAACAAGGTTGGGATGCTATGGGACAAAGAAGCGAAATTGTTAATACTAATCCATATGACAGAAATCAATATTCTTCACATCACAGAAGCAGGACATACAACATGGAAGTTGTTCGTACAGTAGGTAATAATTACAATCCAGGCTATACAGCAAATGTACAAGAGGTAGCTACTGGCACACGTGGTATTGATCAAGGAATGCAACATGAAGATTGTACTCATGAAATGCAGCACAGTGAGCATAGATATAACAGAAAATATAAACGTAATGCAGATTATCGTCGATATAATCATATTCAGGAACAACAGCAATATGGGAGAATTCCAAAAAATCCAGAACATTATCAACCAGAAAAATTGGCATACAATGACTATGAACTGCAACATCAATCTTCACAACAACAAAATCAAGATTTAACTCAACAGAGTGAAGACTTGACACAACAAACAAGTGGATTTGATGATTTAACACAACAAACTTCGGGACATTTGGAATTTGGACAACAGACACAGAATCACAGAAATCCCAGTAGTTTAAGTCAAAAATACGAAGACTTGACTCAACAAAACGAAGATTTAACTCAACAAACAGGTGGATTTGATGATTTAACTCAACAAACATCAGGACATTTAGAATTTGGGCAACAGACACAAAATCATAGGTATCCCAATAGTTTAAATCAAAAATACGAAGATTTGACTCAACAAACGGATGGATTTGATGATTTAACTCAACAAACTTCAGGACACTTAGAATTTGGACAACATACACAACAGACACAGAATCATAGAAATCGCAGTAGACATAATCAACGTATCGAAGATTTAACTCAACAGAGTGATGATTTAACTCAACAAACAGATGGATTTGATGATTTAACACAACAGACTTCGGGACATTTGGAATTTGGACAACAAACACAGAATCGCAGAAATCCCAGTAGTTCGAGTCAAAAATATGAAGATTTGACTCAACAAGACGAAGATTTAACTCAACAAACAGGTGGATTTGATGATTTAACACAACAGACTTCGGGACATTTAGAATTTGGACAACACACACAACAGACACAGAATCATAGAAATCGCAGTAGACATAATCAACATATTGAAAACTTAACTCAACAAAGTGATGATCTAACTCAACAAACAGGTGGATTTGATGATTTAACACAACAGACTTCGGGACATTTGGAATTCGGACAACAGACACAGAATCATGGAAATCGCAATAGACATAATCAACGTATCGAAGATTTGACTCAACAAGACGAAGATTTAACTCAACAAACAGGTGGATTTGATGATTTAACACAACAGACTTCGGGACATTTAGAATTTGGACAACATACACAACAGACACAGAATCATAGAAATCGCAGTAGACATAATCAACATATTGAAGACTTAACTCAACAGAGTGATGATCTAACTCAACAAACAGGTGGATTTGACGATTTATCACAACAGACTTCGGGACATTTGGAATTTGGCCAACAAACACAGAATCGCAGAAATCCCAGTAGTTTGAGTCAAAAATATGAAGATTTGACTCAACAAGACGAAGATTTAACTCAACAAACAGGTGGATTTGATGATTTAACACAACAGACTTCGGGACATTTAGAATTTGGACAACATACACAACAGACACAGAATAATAGAAATCGCAGTAGACATAATCAACGTATCGAAGATTTAACTCAACAGAGTGATGATCTAACTCAACAAACAGGTGGATTTGATGATTTAACTCAACAAACTTCGGGACATTTAGAATTTGGACAACATACACAACAGACACAGAATCATAGAAATCGCAGTAGACATAATCAACGTATCGAAGACTTAACTCAACAGAGTGATGATCTAACTCAACAAACAGGTGGATTTGATGATTTCACTCAACAAACTTCGGGACATTTAGAATTTGGACAACACACACAACAGACACAGAATCATAGAAATCGCAGTAGACATAATCAACGTATCGAAGATTTAACTCAACAAAGTGATGATCTAACTCAACAAACAGGTGGATTTGACGATTTAACACAACAGACTTCGGGACATTTGGAATTTGGACAACAAACACAAGATCACAGAAATCCCAGTAGTTTAAGTCAAAGATATGAAGATTTGACTCAGCAAACTTCAGGAAATTTAGAATTTGGACAACATACACAACAAACACAGAATCATAGAAATCGCAGTAGACATAATCAACGTATCGAAGATTTAACTCAACAGAGTGATGATTTAACTCAACAAACAGGTGGATTTGATGATTTAACACAACAAACTTCAGGACATTTAGAATTCGGACAACAAACACAACAGGTACAGAATTATAGAAATCCCAGTAGATATACTGAACAAAATGATGATCCAACTCAACAAACAGGTGGTTTTGATGATTTAATGCAACATACTTCAGGACATTTAGAATTTGGACAGCAAACACAACAATTACAGAACCAAAGATATTCTACCAACCATAATCAACAATTTCCTGATGAACAATATTTTCATCCAAGTGTATCTGGAACTGCAGAACAATCAGATATGAATGAGAATAAACCTTTACATTTACTGACACCAGCACCAAAACCAAAATGGAAACCAAGATATACAACTTCTATTCAGTTCACAACTGACAACAGTAAAGATCCAAATGTTGTGCATATTTATCATTCAAGTGATGGTACTGGTCAAACTATTTCATATCCAAATCAAATATCAGATAATTCAAGAGCTAATCAAGAAATTGGAAAAAATAATGAATTATATCCTATATATCTGCAATCTTCAAATCAGCAAGAAGTGCCAAAACAGACAAATATTCAAACAGTCGATGAAGAAGGAAATCAGCAACATCAGCAACAAAATTCCCATAAAAGAATTGCATTCACTAAAGGTGGGCATAGATTTAGACATATTTATAGACAGTCAACACAAAGTCAATATCAAAATAATTATGGAGAATCTCAATCTCAATTAAATCAAGATCGTAATCCAGAAGAAGTGTATAAGAGAGAAAATCAAAATAATAATCAGCAGAATGAGCCTTCTCAAATTAATAATTCAGGTGGTAAAATAGAACCACGTATTTTGGAAGCATATGGTGGTGGCCCATATGATGCTAATCACAGTGATGATATTTTTCATCATGTAACACAAAATCCTAGCGCTACGTTACCTCCTTATTCAGATGGTATAGATTCATGGGATATTAGAGAAAAACCAAGAGAAGTAATCCCTTTATCTACGACTACAACAGTAATACCAGAAATACCAGAAGTACCGGAAATAACAGAAAAAGTTGAAACAGAAGCTCCACCAACATTCTGGACAAGACTTGGTCATAAATTTACAAATACTTTTGATAAAGCAAAGGAAAAAGCTAGAGATATATTTGGTTAAATATAATTTTTAAACTTAATTCATTTTCAATCTATATCTTATAAAGAATTATAATATATATGATTTATTTACCACAAATAATATATTCAATTGTATATAAGCTAAAATAACATTAATATTCAATTTATAATATTATAATTTAATGCATTTAAAAAAATTAATGTAACACATAAATTGTATCATATGATTTAGTATTATAAAACTTTAAAGCATAATGTATTAAAATAAATACAAAATTATAATGTGTTAATACATGCAGATTGATTTTTTATAATTTTATAATTATAAACGAATATATTATCATCATATAATTATTAATAATAATCTAAGTATAAGATAGTTTAACTATATTTCAAACGGTGTCACAAACTTTTGAGACAAAATAAATATTAATATTATATATAAACGTTTACTTACTTCTGGAAGATTCTTGAAATATCTAATGAAACTGACTTGGGAAGGTGGATCTGAAATATTTAGTTATATATTATTACAACAAAGGAGAGAGCAACTTAAGAACAAAGGTTATTTACCCATACTAAATTGCTGATTTGGTTGTACAGCCATTATTGATATAAAAATAGTACGTTTAATGTTCTCGAAAAAAAATACAATTAATAGAAAAATTAAATAATTGAAAATATATACGTCTCACAATTGACCGTATTGTATAATTACATTTACGCATATTAAGTTCGAGCATGAACGAAGATTTTTCACCTTCCCGCGAAAAGATGATACTCGTAACAGTATAAAAAAAAAGTCTCTAAAATGTAAAAATAAATTTCTCTAGACAAGCTTGTACACTAAACTACGTCATAGTTTGACTAATATCATAATCAAAATATCGGTTAGAATTTAAATTATATATCGCTCTTTACGAATTTTAAAATGTCATGTTTAGGATAAAATAAGCAAGTGAACTCTCAATAATAATATATTATAAAAAAGTGATCTCTTCTAATCGATAACCTTCTATATAACGTATGCTGAAACATGATAACAGTGAATCACGTGTATTGCTAATGCAGAATAATAAAGTTCTATACATTTGATCTGTGAAATATATCACAGCAAATAAATATCATTATATGACCATTGTTTGTAAAAATTTTATTTGAAATCCAAAAAAAAAATGAGTTTCTGCATATATGATTCAGATATTGTTGTATGTAACAGTAACCATCTTATAACATACAATATCGATAATAACTTAGTAAGTACCATAGCACTACCTCATATGGAATGTAATAAGGGAGTTAATATACATAATAATATAGATGTAGAATCATATCACATGATAATAAGTACAACATTTTCTAATGATGGCAAATATTTTTTGGTATGTACAAATCGCAAACAATTGTGTTTATATGAAAGAAAAAGTAAGAGACTTATATCGAATAGAATACTTCCTAGAGCAGCAAGCAAAGTAATATTTTCTCCAAACAATGATATAATTGTTGCTGATAAAGCTGGAGATGCTTATCTATTTTCTACTACAAATCCTATAGAAAATGGAGCTTTACTTTTAGGACATTTATCGATGCTACTGGACATACTTGTTACAGAAGATGGAAAATATATTTTAACAACTGATAGAGATGAAAAGATCCGTGTATCAATGTTTCCACATTCGTATAATATCGTATCTTATTGTCTTGGACATAGCAAATTTGTAACAAATATTTGTGAACTACCTCATAAAAAAAAAATTCTAATAAGCTCAGGAGGAGATGGAACTTTCATGTTATGGAATTATGAATTTGGAAGAGAATTATTAACTGTTAATTTTAGTGAAAAAATTGCTAAATATAATATTGACAAATTTAATCAAATTCTTAAAACTAATCATTATGAAGAATATGTTAATGTTTTACCTGTGAAACATCTAAAAGCTACAGCACTTAATAAATTATCATCTTTACTTGTTATAAGTTTTTATAGTAGTAATATATTACTAGTATACATCATTGATGAAACAATGGAATCACATTTAACATCCACTTGGATTGAAACCATAATAATGGAAGATGAACCTTTAGATTGTTTCTTAAAAAATCATCAAATGTGGGTTTTAACCAATGCAGGAGTAAATGTATATATTTTGAAGAATAATCATTTTGTATTGGATTCAATTACAAATAATACATTAAAAGAATTGAATGAAGTCTGGATGTCATTGAATAATGATACACTTAGGCAAAATTTATTCCCTATTTTGTATAAAAGAAAATATGATAATGTACAACAATATTTAGAAAGAAAAAAATCACGTCTGTCGAATACTTTAGAATAAGTATTTTCAGTTAACAAAATAAAATTTCAAAGAAAAAAAAAGAAAGAAAGAAAAGAAAAGAAAAGAAAGAAATAAACATATATCATGTATTATAAATGTAAATTCATCTCATTATTTGAATAATAAAAGCATGACACAAGTTTACAGGAATTTGTGATATCAGACAAAATATATTGATGATAAGTTAAGCATGACTAATATATTATTAATATGCGAATTCACATGAAAATGTATGTATTGTTAAGATAAAATAAGGCTATTTTATTAATTTCTTTGTATCATTCATTAAATCACAATAGCTATATTGCTTTCTTATACTGGTTTGTAATCTAACTTTGATTCAAGTTTCTTATTATCTGAAACTTTTCTTACAGCTTTCATAAAATCTTCTTGAACAACATATTCTCTCTCCAATCTTATAGCAAATAATCCAGCTTCTGTACAAACATTTCTTAAATCTGCCCCATTAAATCCATCTGATAATTTCACTACTGCCTCATAATCTGTATTAAATATTAGCCAATTATTTCTAGAGCATGAAGATTATTTATATTATACATTACATATTAATATATTTACCAATGTCACCATGCTTAGCAATTGGACCTGCATGAATTTTCAAAATTTCAAGTCGTGCTTGTTCATTAGGTAATGGTATTTCGATCTTTCTGTCTAAACGACCGGGTCTTAAAAGAGCAGGGTCCAAAGTATCAGGTCTATTTGTTGCCATTATCATTTTAACTTGACCTAAAGAATCAAAACCATCCATTTGATTTAATAATTCCATTAGAGTTCTTTGAATCTCTCTATCTGCACTAGTTCCCTCGGAAAATCTTCGCCCGCCTATGTAAAATCAAATAGTAGTAATATTAAAAAATATTTTCTTTTTTTTTTTTTTTAATGTACTATTAACTTTGTCAGACTGTCACTTCTATATACAAATTTTACCTATAGCATCAATTTCATCCATAAATATAATACACGGTTGATGATCACGAGCATAATTAAACATTTCTCTGATCAGTCGTGCTGATTCTCCAATATATTTGTCAACAATAGCGCTTGATACAACTTTCAAGAAATTTGCATCTAACTGACTAGCAACTGCTCTTGCCAATAGTGTTTTGCCAGTACCAGGTGGACCATATAATAAACATCCTTTAGGTGGAGTAATACCAACTCTTTGAAAGAGTTCAGGATTTAGTAAAGGTAGTTCTATAACTTCTCGCAGTTCACGAATTTGTTCGCTTAAACCACCAATAGCAGAATATGTAACATCACCAGGATCTTCATGAGACATGTTGTAAACTAATGGATCAACCTAATATACAATTTATAACAAACAGTTTATAGATTAATAAAGTATAACACCTTCAATTTTTGCATATCAAATAATTTTTACCTCACGTGGTAAATAACGCATTATAGTTAGAGTTGTCATATCAAGAGCAACTCTGGTTCCAGACTTTAATTTATTTTTATCAAGTTGACGTCTACAACCAACAACATAACGAGGACCATTTGTTGCTTTAACTATAACTGAAATGACGTTACATGTTTTCTATATTTATTTTTAAAATAAAACAACAAATTTCTAAATCTTTCTTTTTTTTTGTTATATAAAATAGATTTTATATTTGTTACTAATTAACAAAACATTTGACTTACATTTCTCTTCTGTAAGTTGCTTAAGAACCTCACCAACAATCTATGGAAAATTTATAATAATTAAGAATATATATCTACATACATTGATAATTTTTTACATAAAGAAATATTTAAAAGTATATTTATTAAATAATATAATTTATTTACCTGACCAACACTTTGAAGAGCTTTCAAATCATTTTCAGACTTATCATATTGTTTGGTCAGATCTTTTAAGTGTTCCCTCACTATAAATATCAAAAAATATTTATATATATATTAGATTCAAAAAGTATAATTTAATATTTATATGTGTTTAATTATAGAGAAAATTATAAAATATAAATAACAATTAATAATAAATCAAATGCGAGACAAAGAACTATCATAGAAAAATGAGGTTAGGTAATATATGTTTTCGAGAATAGATTACATATAAAAAAAAAAAATTAATAAATAAATAAAAATATATACATCTTACTTTCTTTTAATCGTGATTCTACTTCTTTGTGTTCAAGAAGTTTTTTTCGATAATTTTGAAGAACCTTTTCTCTTACAGAATCCATGGTGACCGCCATTTTTACTTATTTTGCTGTATAAGCGTCATTGAGAAAGTTTCCAAGTAGATTCATATAGAATTGACGAAGTTTACCAATTTCATCCGCGATTGTACTTCCATCTACAGTTTATAATTTTAATAATGAAGTATAGAATATAAAATGGAAATATGCAAGATACATAATCTAATTATTTTCTATTGTTTTTTTCTAAATTGGAAAGTGACAATGAAAATAAATAAATTTAATTGATAATAATAATAATTAATTTCAGAACTGTCATTAATTATACATCGAACATCTTTTATTTTGAAAATGAAAATCATATGAAATTTGAACAGATTCAAGAAACTACTATTGAAATTTATTTTATATAACCTTTACATTTATATTCTACAATTACATTATAAACACATGACGATGTTTATCACAAATATATACCATAAGAATCAAATACACTCAGCTCATACTTATATTTTTCAAAACAAATTCTTATTACTCAATGAATAAAATTAAAAATAATACAGAAAGTAATTTACACTAGTAAATTACGTAACTACTACATTATTAATTCTGTTTGTAATTTAACGATACATTTGTTTTTTTTAATAACCTGAGAAACTGTACAGCAAACTCACATCAATACAAGAAAGTTATTTTCATTACAATACATATAAAAATAAATGTATTGTATTTGAAATTCTATGTTTCGATATTTTATTATAAAATTAACACCAATATAATCAATTTTCTGTTCTCGTAATTATATTCGTGTAAATGAGTATTTTCTAAATAGAATGTTTTAGAGCATAATGTTATTAATATACTTTTTTAAATTAATTATATAGCATTCATTTTGTAATATACTCTTTTATAAGTATATAAAATACCATCAAATCTCTATTAGAAACATAATTGCATAATAATACTATAGACAGATTAAGTATTTTCTTCAGTCTTGTTTTTTTGTAATTTTGTTACAAACGACCTAGAAACAGACACACAAAAATCAAAAGATAGTATATTTCATACATTTAAATATAATTTTAAGAATAACTCATATACCATTTATTTCATTTACTTACTCAATTATGTTTGGTAATATTTTATATCGACAAATATATTTATGTCCAAGTCCATATAATGCATCTATTCTAATCATTTCAATTAAATTTGTTTCATTTTTATGATAATTCAATCCTGCTTGATATAACTGAAATATATATCATAAAAAGGTCTAGTATATGTTTTCAAATACTTCTAACACACATATCATTTCAAGTATAATATTTAAACATACTTTTTCACCCAAGTACAATGGTATAATATTATCATCTTCAGCATGTAATATCATAATAGGACAAGTAACATTTCCAATGTGTTTGTCCGATTCAAATCGTAAACCATTGTTATAGAAAGGTTCTACAACTAGCCAATTGAACCATGGTAAGTGTTTAAATATCTGTATTAAAAAAAAAATAAAACATCAGAAATTAAGAAACAGGGACTTATTTTTAAAAATGTATAAATAAAAAACCTGTGCAAATGGATGTTCGCTTATTTCATCAATAATATTATTGAAAGGTGATTCAAGTATCAAACCCGTAGGTATTGTACCTTTAGCAGCTAATAATGCTAATGCATGCGTGGACACTCTATCCTCAAAGAATTCGTATTAAAATTACATTTTTTAATATTATTTATATAAATACATACAATTTTGTTTGTATACAATATACATAATATTGTATACAAGAATATTAAACAGATATGAATGTTTGTTTAGAAGAAAAACGTATATTAAATTTCATAAAATTTATGGAAAATATGAAAACAATTTTCATTGCTCATTGTGACAATTATATAAATAGCTGTTATAATATATGCCCTTTTTCTATACACTCACTCATATATTTGGTTATTTAATATGTATCTATACATATATCAAGCAATATTTGAACTCTTACCCAGTACCCAAAGAATGTCCCCAAATAAAAACAGGTGCAGTGCCATTAACTTTAGCCATTACCCATTCAATAATATATTTACTATCATTAACAATACCTGTTTCTGAAAGTTCTGCTTTGTCGCTATCTCCATAACCTAAATATGATATTTAAGATTATACATTGTCAAACAAATCAAAGAATTAATATAAAAGATCTTTATACATACTTCTATAATCAAAGCACACAATATGATAATCCAAGTCTTGGAAAAGTTTATAAAGTTCTAATCTATGGCTACTTGCTCTATTTCCACTATTTCCATGCATATATATAAAAACTGGTTTACTACTATTATATAAAGAAGTTTCAAAAACTTCACTTTTTGCAGCAAATGAATCATTTATTAAAGATCGTGGCAATATATGCCTGAAAATAGATAGATAATAAAGTAAATATATATATATATATATATATATATAAAAATAATGTCAATTATATTTTATAGTTATATTTCTCATATTATTTACCATACTCCTAATTTTACATGTTCCTCGGTATGCAAGTAAAAATTTCTAACTCCTTTCAAGCCAAGAAACTCTGGCTTTGAAAAATCAGTGTTAAGTGGCCAGTATACTAAAGAATAAAATTTATTATTTTGTTTGAAGAATTAGTAGCTGTATTGTTTCATATATTAGAATCAATATATACAAATGAATACTTACCAAAATTTAGAAAAAGAATTTTTTTTTGTACTGTATAAGAATAATGAAATATAATGGGTAGAATACCAAATAAAATAAGATAAGTTAGGATTGATACTTTCATAATCCATAATAAACATCTGAAATATATATAGATGGTATTAGAATTACAATTCATATATTATATTTCATAATAAAATAAAAAATTGTTAAAAAAGTGATAGTTACATCTATTTATAATATGTACTTATATGTTACTCTCCAAGTGTAATTAATAAGTTGGGAAAGCATTAAATTAATGTTATTTGGATTATTTGGTCAATTAATTTGCTTATAATTTTATATAAGAAAAAGTATAATTAGATATACCAATAATTAACCACAGAAGTTTGATTGATTCAACAAAGTAACTTACATTCCTGTGTACCAAATATCAAGGACGATGAATGGTATCACTGCTGCTAAGAGTAGATAACTCGATCGCATGTTTGTTAGTAGCTACCAAAGCTTAAGGATTCCTGTCACAAGTCCTTTTGTGATGTAAAATACTTTCAGTTAGCAAAATTTATTACAGGAAGTTATCAAAGCACATTTTATATGGAATGTTATGTTCTATTAATCGATGTATCAAGTATATATACTTGTATTTTATGGATAGATATTATTATTTACAAAAGATCTATAGATAATTTGTCCAAATGAAATGACTCACAAATATACATATAAATAGGAAAAGTAATTGCATAATCTCTCTATTTTATAATTTTAAAATCTTCAAATTCACAAAATATTGTACAATAAAACATTGTATAATTATGTGCAATTTGTATTAATGCAAAATTAAATATATTAATATAATTATAATAATAATTAAGAATGCTACTCTTTTTTTTTATCTTTCTTTTTCTGTTGTTTATAAGTGTGTGAACTTACTTTTGTATTAAAAGGCTTTGTTGAATAATGGTTGAATAACTGTCTATTCATATGCTCATAAGTTAATATATTAATAGCAAATATATACAAGAAAATATCTATTTCTTAATCCTATTAAGTATTCTTTGCCTTTGTTATCATGCACGTACAACAAAAGAAATTGTTACCTTTTTATTAAGCGTTTTTTTGGCAACCAATATAACATATTAAATGAATATAAGAAATATTGATAAATCGACACAATTATCAATATAATTATAATATGTATAATTACACTTCAGCTATGATTATAATAAACTATTATAAAATATCATTAAAAGAAAGCACACTCATTCTTTTTCCTGTGTTAACAATAGTAACTATAATGTTGATTAATAAATGATTAATCTTTTTAACACTTAAATTCAATGTTTAATTAAAATATTGGATTAAAATTCTTTTTTTTTTCTAATATTCACAAGTTATATTATAAAAAGAAGGTAATTGTCACCAATGAGCGATTATAAATCACTAATATGTCGACCTTTACTAATGGAGCTTAGGATATATACTGAAACAAATCAAAGAAAGCAGACAATAAAATGGATAGCTTACTTCGGACTATAGAACGGTATGACGTATGGCTGAATAATCCACAGAAATTGCGCTTTATGATTTTTCCACGAATTGTAATTACGTTCTTTTTTCTTATCGTTTATTCGAAATCCAATTGTAATGTAAAATTTATTAAGTAGAAATATTTAATGTACTAATTACAAACAATCAAAAGTTTCAAATAATTAGATTTGATTTTTGACAATTTGTTAACAATTAGATCACATTTAAATCGATTATTAAAACCTATTAGTCAGTGACAACTCTTTATGTGCATTGTATTTTATGCAATTTATTTCTTTTATGTTTTTGATACACGCTCCTATCGTCGTTTAAGTTAAACACACTGCGATCGATTATATTCGTCTAAATATTGAGTTTGTATCTCTATATTTTTGTTATTTATGTTGGCCATATATATAGAAAGGTTTCAACCAATCGCATTGCTTGAATGATCAGTGTACAGTAACAGTACACTACAGTCGGAAAATTTAACGTAGTACTGTTTAACGTTCTTATGACAACCAATCAGATTGCAAGGTTATCTGACCTCTACTTTCGGCGCGAACAACGAAGCATTTATAAAATATTAAATGCATAAATTTGTACACACCCAAAGCTAATATAATAAAAACTTTATTTATTACATAATAATTGATAAATTTACTTTACAAATTTATAAAGTATTTTTTAAATATTTAGTATATTTCACTGCTATAACCTAAATAACAGTAATAGAAATCAAACGGGTCGTAGTAACGTTGTCATGGCAACGCTACGATGGAACGTTGTGTGCATGATTTCTATGTACGTTTGCAGTTATTCTTACGGAAAGTGTGTGTGGCCAGTCTAAATGTTTTAACGTTCAAACATTCTACTCTCAAAAATTGAGTAAAAAGTTTAATGCTATATTTGAATAGTCGTGAGTACATATTTTTTAAATATATTAGCTAAAGAATAAATAAAAAGATAAAATAATGTCGATTCTTGCATAATATAATAATTTATCAATGTTAATTGCAGATGAGTCGTAAAGAAGCTTTATCGCAATTTATTCAACAAATTCATGGCAGACCTGTAGTTGTTAAATTAAATAGTGGCGTCGATTACAGAGGTATATATATATATATATATATATATATATATATATATATGTTTTTATTCCCATATCATATTTTGAAATTCAGAAAGAAAAATTTTAATGTTTCGTTTTAATTTTCCACTACTTATTATAAATGTTTATAGGTGTATTAGCTTGTCTCGATGGCTACATGAATATAGCATTAGAACAAACGGAGGAATATGTTAATGGACAATTAAAGGACAAGTATGGTGATGCTTTTATACGTGGTAATAATGTATTATATATCAGTACACAAAAGCGTAGAACATAGCTATGAAATAAAACAATTTATTTAATAATTATACTTTTTTATAATGAACATAAATGAAATCAATTTTTATGTTAGTATTAGACAAGTAATAACATAAATGTATGATATTAATTTCTTTTATGTAAGGAATAAAGTTAAAAAATAAATTATTAAGGGATATCATAAATGTTAATGAATTATTTGTATAAAACAAGTATATATTTTGTAATACAAATTTTTTTAATTTTTTTATATCTGTAACGATAATATATGAATCTAATTTTATCAAACTCAAAGTTTATAATATTATGCATTGTTTAAATTTCTTTAGTTTGGTATTTCCATTTCAATATCCTCTCCTATTTCCTTTTTTTTCTCATTTTCTTTTATAGCTTTTAATCTAGCAAGTCTTCGTTCAATAGCTAGTTGTCTATTTCTTTCAATTCTTTCCTTTATTTCATCACTTAACTCAGAAGTATTAGTTTGTGAGTCGTTTGTTTCTATGACTTTATCAGTTTGAGTAGAACATTGCTCCAATTCATTTGCAAACAACATATCATTAGCTTGATCATTTATAGATATATCATTTGTCTTAGGATTATGTTGTACCAATACCTCCTTCTGTTTTTCAATTTGTTCGGCAATCAGTAAATCAAATGCATCAACAGCAGCATTAGTTTCTATAGGTTCATCATCACTTGCGTTATTTTGTAAAATTTCAGCATCATCAAATGCTATCATATCATTTCTATATTTTGTTACAAATACTGAAAGATCTTTTTTGGAACCAAGCTTCTCTGTTTTTTCTAGAAAGTCATCAAAATCTAATTTTGGAAACAACCTATGTGCCCAATGTTCTAATCTTTTCATAACACGGTCCAAATCCTTTTTTTCATATCCTTTGCCATGAAATTTAAATCCTTCAAAATGTTTTTCGATGGTATGTATACCTTTAGGACCTTTCAAACGTTCTGTATTAAGCTTAGGTATAGGATTACGTACGACATGTCTCTGTGACGTGGGAGGATTAATTCTTCTTGGGACATTCTCTTTTTGTTCTTCTTCATCAACATCGTTTAAATTTTTACCATCTTTGTCAGTATCTTCTTTTTCATACTCTGCCAATATGTCATCCTCGTGATCAGAAAAATCTGACAATGCATTCATATTAAGAAATCTTTATAAGTATATAATTATATGTAGGAAAAGAAAATAGAATATAGTAGTTAAATACACGTAATATTTTGTTATATGTTCATAAACTTCAGAACTATTCAGAAAACTGCATTAGCTATATATGCCTTTTGAAAAATCTTAACCTAAAAATCGCTATCATCGTTATCTTGAGAAGTACTTGTTTCTTTTTCCATAAAACTATCGAACTCTCCGTTCGATTTATTCATTCTCTCTAACAAAGACACTAATAATCTTTTATTAAGATGATCCGTTTGCGTAATTTCTCGCACTACTTGCTGATAATTTCCATTCGAGGGACGCTCGGTTTGTAATTTCTGTAATGTATCTCCATTTGGTTCCATTGGCGTACCTGGCATTTTTATTTCGACTCTGATATATCACTAAATATATCAAAACGTATATAATTGAAGAAAATATCGAAATATTTCTCGATTGTATCTTAGGTAAAAAAGATATGCAACAAGAATACCTTGATTATTTCGATTCACAATTGCACATGCGCCAATGATTTTTCTGTTTGAATACGAACAATGAAAAGGCTTCATTTGAAAATAATATTTTTATTTACCTCTACATGATTTGTTAAACGTTTGAAAATATCTCTTAACGAAAAGAAATAAAATGATACGTATATTTTATGCATTTAAAAGTAGAGACACGTATTTATCGTTAAAAATAATTCTTTGATACGATTTTGATATAGATATATGCTTTCTCATGTTGCAGTTCAAAGATTTTTCTACTGTGATACCTTTCGTTTATTAAATTGTAGAAATAAAAAATTGTTTGTTTTTACAAATTCTTTATTTTCTTTTTGTTTTCGAAAGTTAAAGTTTATCTCTGATTTAATTTCTTGACGAAATTTGGAAAAGAAAAAACACGTTTAAATGGCATTGAATTAAGTCGAATAAAATACATTTTGCAATTGATTTCCTTTGCATATATAATGGATATGAAGTAAAAAGAAGTCAATGCCGGTAATCACGGTTCTGGGGCCTATGAAGTACACGTACTTGGTTCTTAACCACGTGGTCTTCTTTATAATATCAGCACTCATTCTTGCGTGGCATTTGTGGCGTGATCGTCAGACTTATCGTATTTTTGTGTTATTATTAGAATCTGTTTTAATATATTGAGACACATAACAAGTTTCAATTGTGAATTTGTCGAAGAAACAAAGAAATTAATTTTTGAGTACTTTTCCCTACGATTTCTATAGGACATTTGGAATCACTAACGAAAGAAAATAAACAGGTTGGTCCCCTTTCAATACATAAAATGTATTCAAATATTTAAATCGTTGATTTGATCGTCTTTGAAAAAAGTTATGAAAGTATGTACGAACTTTGACTATTTCAAAAAGTTTTCTAAACGAGTTTCTTTATTTACTAATTTCTTGAAAGGTTTCTTAACATTGTCGATCGATACTAGGTTAAGTTATACGATTAATTTTCTTTCAATTTTTCTTTATTTTATTTTCCTTACGTGTATATATTTAATATCATATTGTAAAACAATGCTTTTATATTTTTTGTTTTTCTTTTTTTTTCTTTCTTTCTTTTTTTTTTTCATTGTTTCAATACGAAACAATTTAACATATATACATATGTATTGTAAATATACATGTGTATACACATTATTAAGAAAACTGTGATTAAACTTTCTCCAGTGATATTTCACCGGCAGAACTTTCCTAGTTCTTTTCTCTTTTTTCGGTTTTCTTGAATCATCGATTTAGATGAGCATGCCAATGAAATATCGATTTCAAAAATCCATAACGTCGTATCGATCATTTTTATGAATAAACATCTATATATAAAATCTTATAAATGAATAGATAAAAAAGAAAAAGAAAAGAGAAAGATCAAAAAAAAAAAA